>NW_026062417.1:7500-12500 GCF_023897955.1 Schistocerca gregaria
CGGAGGCTGCCCGCCGAGTCATCGGAGGAACTGCGGCGGATCGCTGGCTGGCATCGTTTATGGTTAGAACTAGGGCGGTATCTGATCGCCTTCGAACCTCTAACTTTCGTTCTTGATTAATGAAAACATACTTGGCAAATGCTTTCGCTTCTGTTCGTCTTGCGACGATCCAAGAATTTCACCTCTAACGTCGCAATACGAATGCCCCCGCCTGTCCCTATTAATCATTACCTCGGGTTCCGAAAACCAACAAAATAGAACCGAGGTCCTATTCCATTATTCCATGCACACAGTATTCAGGCGGGCTTGCCTGCTTTAAGCACTCTAATTTGTTCAAAGTAAACGTGCCGGCCCACCGAGACACTCAACAAAGAGCACCCTGGTAGGATTTAAACGGGGTCCGCCTCGGGACGCGAAAGCACCCCTTCGGCTCGCCCCACCGGCAGGACGTCCCACGATACATGCCAGTTAAACACCGACGGGCGGTGAACCAACAGCGTGGGACACAAATCCAACTACGAGCTTTTTAACCGCAACAACTTTAATATACGCTATTGGAGCTGGAATTACCGCGGCTGCTGGCACCAGACTTGCCCTCCAATAGATACTCGTTAAAGGATTTAAAGTGTACTCATTCCGATTACGGGGCCTCGGATGAGTCCCGTATCGTTATTTTTCGTCACTACCTCCCCGTGCCGGGAGTGGGTAATTTGCGCGCCTGCTGCCTTCCTTGGATGTGGTAGCCGTTTCTCAGGCTCCCTCTCCGGAATCGAACCCTGATTCCCCGTTACCCGTTACAACCATGGTAGGCGCAGAACCTACCATCGACAGTTGATAAGGCAGACATTTGAAAGATGCGTCGCCGGTACGAGGACCGTGCGATCAGCCCAAAGTTATTCAGAGTCACCAAGGCAAACGGACCAGACAAGCCAATCCGATTGGTTTTGATCTAATAAAAGCGTCCCTTCCATCTCTGGTCGGGACTCTGTTTGCATGTATTAGCTCTAGAATTACCACAGTTATCCAAGTAACGTGGGTACGATCTAAGGAACCATAACTGATTTAATGAGCCATTCGCGGTTTCACCTTAATGCGGCTTGTACTGAGACATGCATGGCTTAATCTTTGAGACAAGCATATGACTACTGGCAGGATCAACCAGGGAGCTGCGTCAACTAGAGCTGAGCAGCCGGCCGCCCGGGAGTGTGTCCCAGGGGCCCGCGCGAACACGCAAGCGTCCGCTCAATTATTCTGCAAACAGGAGGAGGCCGAGCTCCCCTGCACGATACACCTCGAAACCCTCTCAGGTCCCGGCGGCGCGCAGCGCCGTCCTAGGTACTTGGTCGGTTTCGAGAGAGGCGCAATCGCCCGGAGTTAGGCGAGTAGACGGTTTTAGTGCGAACACCCTTGCTCCCAACTGAGCTTGCCGCTGCCGACAGAGGCCCGGGAGCGTGCTGTCGTGGCATTGCCGGCGGGAGACAACACGCGCCACCTATGGTGACCGGCAGCTCCAACGCCAGCGCCACACAAGGGCAAAGCCCCACTTGGGTGCAGAAGCGAACTCTCCCAGCACAGCGCACGCGCCAACACGTCCGCACAACTGCGATACAAACCACCTGCGAGAACCGCTGGGGCGACCGAGCAGCAGACGGCGTCGCGGCGCCGAGTGCCAGGCGGCGGCGCATCCTCAACGCACACAGTCCTCAATCAGACCAGCACACTGCAGATGTCCACCGCGCTTCGCACCGGGCTCGGCTGAACCAACTTTGGCCGCCAGGCGCCGCGTGCAGGGTGCGCCGCAGCGTAGCTGCGCCGCCTGCCGAGCCCGTCGGCTGGCGCTCCTGCCACTCGGCGCCCCCCACCAGCCGCCTGTTGCGCGTGCGCCCACGCAGCGCGCGGCCAACACGCCGGGCGGCCCCCCTTCACCGGCCGGGAACAGTCCCACCAAGCCACCGCCGCGTATCGCTTCATACCCACATGGGCCTAGTCACGTGTGTGGATGTGGCGGGTACCGCTGAAACAACCGGTTAATAGCTGTACCGATCGTCGCCATCACAGATTCACCTCCAGCGTGAACAACCGCTCAACAACGGATTTCCAGTTCATTTGCGTATCTTGGGCAGTAAACGTAGATGTCCACCTACATTTGCGAATTCAACAATTCTTGCATGCCAGGATGTCATGTGTCACGACACGCTACATCAGACCACATACACACTGCGACATGTGCAGAAGAGAACACGTGGAAGGTGGCCCGCGCACGTATGCGATGTCCCTTCCGCGATCCACTGTCAACCGGCATCTGCGGCATGTCCCAGATATGGAACGCGGTCCACCAGGGTAGCACTTTGTGTGAGGCAATACGACAAAGTCGGAATACACGCGTCACTACATCACACGGCTCACGCTGACCTGACCTGACTCACCGCACCACCACCCCCAGCGACCCAGGGTGACATACAATGCGTTCGTACGTTCCTCCCACACGCCTCTACGGCGTACCACAGTGCAACCTAGCTGTTATTGGGAGACGAGACAAGTAGCATCGAGCACAACATATGGAAATTGAGATTCGACACCGTTGGGCACAGCCAGCGTACGGTCACACGTATCACACTACTTCACTCTGTACGTAACTACCGATGATCGGTACAGCGTGTGGGTTACGCGTACGACATCAGCGGACAATGGACACAGACCATACCACGACGTACACTGAGGGCGTCGACATCTGAACGCAACTGAACAGCTGCGAGGCTCATTTAACACTCAAACGCCAGACCGACCAGCTTGAGAGGACGGAGACACAAAGAGAGGGGCAGAGGGGGGGGGGGGGGGGGCGATATAGTCCTATTGCAGTACAATTGACAGTGGATAGCGGGAATATGTGGAAAGTAAGCAACACTCGCAAGACATCTACATGAGGATAACAACGACACCAGAGATTCCGAGCAGTGAACTATGTTAGGCAAAGGGACAACGTGGGTTAGGTTAAGGGACAACGTGGGTTAGGTTAAGGGACAACGTGGGTTAGGTTAAGGGACAACGTGGGTTAGGTTAAGGGACAACGTGGGTTAGGTTAAGGGACAACGTGGGTTAGGTTAAGGGACAACGTGGGTTAGGTTAAGGGACAACGTGGGTTAGGTTAAGGGACAACGTGGGTTAGGTTAAGGGACAACGTGGGTTAGGTTAAGGGACAACGTGGGTTAGGTTAAGGGACAACGTGGGTTAGGTTAAGGGACAACGTGGGTTAGGTTAAGGGACAACGTGGGTTAGGTTAAGGGACAACGTGGGTTAGGTTAAGGGACAACGTGGGTTAGGTTAAGGGACAACGTGGGTTAGGTTAAGGGACAACGTGGGTTAGGTTAAGGGACAATGTGGGTTAGGTTAAGGGACAACGTGGGTTAGGTTAAGGGACAACGTGGGTTAGGTTAAGGGACAAATTGAGTTAGGTTAAGGGACAAATTGAGTTAGGTTAAGGGACAAATTGAGTTAGGTTAAGGGACAAATTGAGTTAGGTTAAGGGACAAATTGAGTTAGGTTAAGGGACAAATTGAGTTAGGTTAAGGGACAAATTGAGTTAGGTTAAGGGACAAATTGAGTTAGGTTAAGGGACAAATTGAGTTAGGTTAAGGGACAACGTGGGTTAGGTTAAGGGACAAATTGAGTTAGGTTAAGGGACAAATTGAGTTAGGTTAAGGGACAAATTGAGTTAGGTTAAGGGACAAATTGAGTTAGGTTAAGGGACAAATTGAGTTAGGTTAAGGGACAAATTGAGTTAGGTTAAGGGACAAATTGAGTTAGGTTAAGGGACAAATTGAGTTAGGTTAAGGGACAAATTGAGTTAGGTTAAGGGACAAATTGAGTTAGGTTAAGGGACAAATTGAGTTAGGTTAAGGGATAATCTGGTACAACCACAGTTAGGTTAAGCGATAATCTGGTACAGCCACAGTTAGGTTAAGCGATAATCTGGTACAGCCACAGTTAGGTTAAGCGATAATCTGGTACAGCCACAGTTAGGTTAAGCGATAATCTGGTACAGCCACAGTTAGGTTAAGCGATAATCTGGTACAGCCACAGTTAGGTTAAGCGATAATCTGGTACAGCCACAGTTAGGTTAAGCGATAATCTGGTACAGCCACAGTTAGGTTAAGCGATAATCTGGTACAGCCACAGTTAGGTTAAGCGATAATCTGGTACAGCCACAGTTAGGTTAAGCGATAATCTGGTAAAACCACAGTTAGGTTAAGCGATAAAGTTGGTTAAATTTGGTATTGTGTGGGAAGGGGGCAGAGAGGGGGGGGGGTGGATAGTGGTGGCAGTACGCGGATGCCTGAGTCACCGTCAGATACGTCACGTCGGTTCGATGCTTGTAGCAAGAGGCTGGCGGGTCTGTGTCTCTCACTTCTGCAATTTTTCATGTGGTATAACACGAGGGCGGGTGGTGATATTTGGTGCCCCTCTGTGTAGGATGTGTGTTGGTGGTGTTGGTTTATCTGAGCAATGGTAGTTGTCGGAGGAGTGTGGTATTGTGCTTTTATAGGTGGACCTACTGGTCTGGTTATCATAGTGTCGACGGTGCAATGTGGCAGAGAGGGTGCACTCGACATTGTCGCATTCCAGATGTTTACGTATTGTGTGTCTCCGTTGCAGGCCGAGAGTAGTGCATGTTCGAGTGTCTGGCTGACGTGCGATTCACGTTGTGTGCCCAGTCTTACAGCACGTATAGGGACATTCGCATAAATCATCTATATGTGGCCTTGCATCATTTACTAAGCAGTGCCGTGAGACGACCGAACTATTAGGAAAGTACTGATGTACCGCATAATGTTTACCTTCCACCACACGGCGAGTATCGACTGTGCCCAGCGTTGCCACCGCAGGCAGCGGTCACCGTCACCATTGTGCGGCGGAACGGAACATCTATATCCTCAGAGGAGCACTCTTTGCCGCCGGGCGTCAGGTCTCGCGGCCTGCCGGCCAGCGCCCATGACGAACTT
>NW_026062417.1:17500-25000 GCF_023897955.1 Schistocerca gregaria
CTCATTCAAGTTGGACTTGGGCTCGGCGCGAGGCGTCGGGGTAGTGGACCCTCCCAAACACCACATGCCACGACAGGCGGCAGCCTGCGGGGTTCGGTGCTGGACTCTTCCCTGTTCGCTCGCCGCTACTGGGGGAATCCTTGTTAGTTTCTTTTCCTCCGCTTAGTAATATGCTTAAATTCAGCGGGTAGTCTCGCCTGCTCTGAGGTCGTTGTACGAGGTGTCGCACGCCACACCGCCAGCCGGCTGTGCACGCTACCGAGAAAGTACCGGTATGCGAACCGCCAGGCGACGGGCGCGCATCGCACGTTTAAGGAGACGCGGCCGGCCACACAGGCGACCACGACACTCCCACGTCTCCGAAGCGGGACAAACGCCGCGCGCTTCAGTATACGTAGCCGACCCTCAGCCAGACGTGGCCCGGGAACGGAATCCATGGACCGCAATGTGCGTTCGAAACGTCGATGTTCATGTGTCCTGCAGTTCACATGTCGACGCGCAATTTGCTGCGTTCTTCATCGACCCACGAGCCGAGTGATCCACCGTCCTGGGTGATCTTTTCCTTTTCAGTCTCCCACTGTCTCTTTCAAGACAGCAGCATTTGCGGGACTGAGGCGTCTGACGGCCCCTGTTCCACTATTTTTTTGTGTCCAACGGCCTCACAGCCGATGGGCGTCGTACGGCTCCACACCGGGGCGGACAGGCACTCGGGCGAACGTCATTCAAAACCGGCGCCAGGCGCCAGGTACCGCAGGCCAGCCGCTCCAGAGCTTCAGCGCTCGTACCACACAACAACAACAACACTTCCGCTAGTTTTGAGAGGCACGCGTGGTTCCGCACGCGGCGCACGGCCACTGCCGTACAGGTAGCGTGTTGCGCGACACGACACGACACGCACATCGAAAGACATGCAGTCTAGTCGGTAATGATCCTTCCGCAGGTTCACCTACGGAAACCTTGTTACGACTTTTACTTCCTCTAAATGATCAAGTTTGGTCATCTTTCCGGTAGCATCGGCAACGACAGAGTCGATGCCGCGTACCAGTCCGAAGACCTCACTAAATCATTCAATCGGTAGTAGCGACGGGCGGTGTGTACAAAGGGCAGGGACGTAATCAACGCGAGCTTATGACTCGCGCTTACTGGGAATTCCTCGTTCATGGGGAACAATTGCAAGCCCCAATCCCTAGCACGAAGGAGGTTCAGCGGGTTACCCCGACCTTTCGGCCTAGGAAGACACGCTGATTCCTTCAGTGTAGCGCGCGTGCGGCCCAGAACATCTAAGGGCATCACAGACCTGTTATTGCTCAATCTCGTGCGGCTAGAAGCCGCCTGTCCCTCTAAGAAGAAAAGTAATCGCTGACAGCACGAAGGATGTCACGCGACTAGTTAGCAGGCTAGAGTCTCGTTCGTTATCGGAATTAACCAGACAAATCGCTCCACCAACTAAGAACGGCCATGCACCACCACCCACCGAATCAAGAAAGAGCTATCAATCTGTCAATCCTTCCGGTGTCCGGGCCTGGTGAGGTTTCCCGTGTTGAGTCAAATTAAGCCGCAGGCTCCACTCCTGGTGGTGCCCTTCCGTCAATTCCTTTAAGTTTCAGCTTTGCAACCATACTTCCCCCGGAACCCAAAAGCTTTGGTTTCCCGGAGGCTGCCCGCCGAGTCATCGGAGGAACTGCGGCGGATCGCTGGCTGGCATCGTTTATGGTTAGAACTAGGGCGGTATCTGATCGCCTTCGAACCTCTAACTTTCGTTCTTGATTAATGAAAACATACTTGGCAAATGCTTTCGCTTCTGTTCGTCTTGCGACGATCCAAGAATTTCACCTCTAACGTCGCAATACGAATGCCCCCGCCTGTCCCTATTAATCATTACCTCGGGTTCCGAAAACCAACAAAATAGAACCGAGGTCCTATTCCATTATTCCATGCACACAGTATTCAGGCGGGCTTGCCTGCTTTAAGCACTCTAATTTGTTCAAAGTAAACGTGCCGGCCCACCGAGACACTCAACAAAGAGCACCCTGGTAGGATTTAAACGGGGTCCGCCTCGGGACGCGAAAGCACCCCTTCGGCTCGCCCCACCGGCAGGACGTCCCACGATACATGCCAGTTAAACACCGACGGGCGGTGAACCAACAGCGTGGGACACAAATCCAACTACGAGCTTTTTAACCGCAACAACTTTAATATACGCTATTGGAGCTGGAATTACCGCGGCTGCTGGCACCAGACTTGCCCTCCAATAGATACTCGTTAAAGGATTTAAAGTGTACTCATTCCGATTACGGGGCCTCGGATGAGTCCCGTATCGTTATTTTTCGTCACTACCTCCCCGTGCCGGGAGTGGGTAATTTGCGCGCCTGCTGCCTTCCTTGGATGTGGTAGCCGTTTCTCAGGCTCCCTCTCCGGAATCGAACCCTGATTCCCCGTTACCCGTTACAACCATGGTAGGCGCAGAACCTACCATCGACAGTTGATAAGGCAGACATTTGAAAGATGCGTCGCCGGTACGAGGACCGTGCGATCAGCCCAAAGTTATTCAGAGTCACCAAGGCAAACGGACCAGACAAGCCAATCCGATTGGTTTTGATCTAATAAAAGCGTCCCTTCCATCTCTGGTCGGGACTCTGTTTGCATGTATTAGCTCTAGAATTACCACAGTTATCCAAGTAACGTGGGTACGATCTAAGGAACCATAACTGATTTAATGAGCCATTCGCGGTTTCACCTTAATGCGGCTTGTACTGAGACATGCATGGCTTAATCTTTGAGACAAGCATATGACTACTGGCAGGATCAACCAGGGAGCTGCGTCAACTAGAGCTGAGCAGCCGGCCGCCCGGGAGTGTGTCCCGGGGGCCCGCGCGAACACGCAAGCGTCCGCTCAATTATTCTGCAAACAGGAGGAGGCCGAGCTCCCCTGCACGATACACCTCGAAACCCTCTCAGGTCCCGGCGGCGCGCAGCGCCGTCCTAGGTACTTGGTCGGTTTCGAGAGAGGCGCAATCGCCCGGAGTTAGGCGAGTAGACGGTTTTAGTGCGAACACCCTTGCTCCCAACTGAGCTTGCCGCTGCCGACAGAGGCCCGGGAGCGTGCTGTCGTGGCATTGCCGGCGGGAGACAACACGCGCCACCTATGGTGACCGGCAGCTCCAACGCCAGCGCCACACAAGGGCAAAGCCCCACTTGGGTGCAGAAGCGAACTCTCCCAGCACAGCGCACGCGCCAACACGTCCGCACAACTGCGATACAAACCACCTGCGAGAACCGCTGGGGCGACCGAGCAGCAGACGGCGTCGCGGCGCCGAGTGCCAGGCGGCGGCGCATCCTCAACGCACACAGTCCTCAATCAGACCAGCACACTGCAGATGTCCACCGCGCTTCGCACCGGGCTCGGCTGAACCAACTTTGGCCGCCAGGCGCCGCGTGCAGGGTGCGCCGCAGCGTAGCTGCGCCGCCTGCCGAGCCCGTCGGCTGGCGCTCCTGCCACTCGGCGCCCCCCACCAGCCGCCTGTTGCGCGTGCGCCCACGCAGCGCGCGGCCAACACGCCGGGCGGCCCCCCTTCACCGGCCGGGAACAGTCCCACCAAGCCACCGCCGCGTATCGCTTCATACCCACATGGGCCTAGTCACGTGTGTGGATGTGGCGGGTACCGCTGAAACAACCGGTTAATAGCTGTACCGATCGTCGCCATCACAGATTCACCTCCAGCGTGAACAACCGCTCAACAACGGATTTCCAGTTCATTTGCGTATCTTGGGCAGTAAACGTAGATGTCCACCTACATTTGCGAATTCAACAATTCTTGCATGCCAGGATGTCATGTGTCACGACACGCTACATCAGACCACATACACACTGCGACATGTGCAGAAGAGAACACGTGGAAGGTGGCCCGCGCACGTATGCGATGTCCCTTCCGCGATCCACTGTCAACCGGCATCTGCGGCATGTCCCAGATATGGAACGCGGTCCACCAGGGTAGCACTTTGTGTGAGGCAATACGACAAAGTCGGAATACACGCGTCACTACATCACACGGCTCACGCTGACCTGACCTGACTCACCGCACCACCACCCCCAGCGACCCAGGGTGACATACAATGCGTTCGTACGTTCCTCCCACACGCCTCTACGGCGTACCACAGTGCAACCTAGCTGTTATTGGGAGACGAGACAAGTAGCATCGAGCACAACATATGGAAATTGAGATTCGACACCGTTGGGCACAGCCAGCGTACGGTCACACGTATCACACTACTTCACTCTGTACGTAACTACCGATGATCGGTACAGCGTGTGGGTTACGCGTACGACATCAGCGGACAATGGACACAGACCATACCACGACGTACACTGAGGGCGTCGACATCTGAACGCAACTGAACAGCTGCGAGGCTCATTTAACACTCAAACGCCAGACCGACCAGCTTGAGAGGACGGAGACACAAAGAGAGGGGCAGAGGGGGGGGGGGGGGGCGATATAGTCCTATTGCAGTACAATTGACAGTGGATAGCGGGAATATGTGGAAAGTAAGCAACACTCGCAAGACATCTACATGAGGATAACAACGACACCAGAGATTCCGAGCAGTGAACTATGTTAGGCAAAGGGACAACGTGGGTTAGGTTAAGGGACAACGTGGGTTAGGTTAAGGGACAACGTGGGTTAGGTTAAGGGACAACGTGGGTTAGGTTAAGGGACAACGTGGGTTAGGTTAAGGGACAACGTGGGTTAGGTTAAGGGACAACGTGGGTTAGGTTAAGGGACAACGTGGGTTAGGTTAAGGGACAACGTGGGTTAGGTTAAGGGACAACGTGGGTTACGTTAAGGGACAACGTGGGTTACGTTAAGGGACAACGTGGGTTACGTTAAGGGACAACGTGGGTTACGTTAAGGGACAACGTGGGTTACGTTAAGGGACAACGTGGGTTAGGTTAAGGGACAACGTGGGTTAGGTTAAGGGACAACGTGGGTTAGGTTAAGGGACAACGTGGGTTAGGTTAAGGGACAACGTGGGTTAGGTTAAGGGACAAATTGAGTTAGGTTAAGGGACAAATTGAGTTAGGTTAAGGGACAAATTGAGTTAGGTTAAGGGACAAATTGAGTTAGGTTAAGGGACAAATTGAGTTAGGTTAAGGGACAAATTGAGTTAGGTTAAGGGACAAATTGAGTTAGGTTAAGGGACAAATTGAGTTAGGTTAAGGGACAAATTGAGTTAGGTTAAGGGACAAATTGAGTTAGGTTAAGGGACAAATTGAGTTAGGTTAAGGGACAAATTGAGTTAGGTTAAGGGACAAATTGAGTTAGGTTAAGGGACAAATTGAGTTAGGTTAAGGGACAAATTGAGTTAGGTTAAGGGATAATCTGGTACAGCCACAGTTAGGTTAAGCGATAATCTGGTACAGCCACAGTTAGGTTAAGCGATAATCTGGTACAGCCACAGTTAGGTTAAGCGATAATCTGGTACAGCCACAGTTAGGTTAAGCGATAATCTGGTACAGCCACAGTTAGGTTAAGCGATAATCTGGTACAGCCACAGTTAGGTTAAGCGATAATCTGGTACAGCCACAGTTAGGTTAAGCGATAATCTGGTACAGCCACAGTTAGGTTAAGCGATAATCTGGTACAGCCACAGTTAGGTTAAGCGATAATCTGGTACAGCCACAGTTAGGTTAAGCGATAATCTGGTACAGCCACAGTTAGGTTAAGCGATAATCTGGTACAGCCACAGTTAGGTTAAGCGATAAAGTTGGTTAAATTCGGTATTGTGTGGGAAGGGGGCAGAGAGAGAGTGGGGGGGGGGGGGTGGATAGTTGTGGCAGTACGCGGATGCCTGAGTCACCGTCAGATATGTCACGTCGGTTCGATGCTTGTAGCAAGAGGCTGGCGGGTCTGTGTCTCTCACTTCTGCAATTTTTCATGTGGTATAACACGAGGGCGGGGGGGTGATATTTGGTGCCCCTCTGTGTAGGATGTGTGTTGGTGGTGTTGGTTTATCTGAGCAATGGTAGTTGTCGGAGGAGTGGGGTATTGTGCTTTTATAGGTGGACCTACTGCTCTGGTTATCATAGTGTCGACGGTGCAATGTGGCAGAGAGGATGCACTCGACATTGTCGCATTCCAGATGTTTACGTATTGTGTGTCTCCGTTGCAGGCCGAGAGTGGTGCATGTTCGAGTGTGTGGCTGACGTGCGATTCACGTTGTGTGCCCAGTCTTACAGCACGTATAGGGACATTCGCATAAATCATCTATATGTGGCCTTGCATCATTTACTAAGCAGTGCCGTGAGACGACCGAACTATTAGGAAAGTACTGATGTACCGCATAATGTTTACCTTCCACCACACGGCGAGTATCGACTCTGCCCAGCGTTGCCACCGCAGGCAGCGGTCACCGTCACCATTGTGCGGCGGAACGGAACATCTATATCCTCAGAGGGGCACTCTTTGCCGCCGGGCGTCAGGTCTCGCGGCCTGCCGGCCAGCGCCCATGACGAACTTACTGCATGTATAGGGACAGCGGGAATTTGGCATACTTGATATAACTCTTCATGAGACGCAAGATATAGGGGTGGATTGCAACTTACGACTGCGAGAAAAGTCCGCCGTTCATCCGCCGGAGTTGCGATTTCGGCGGGGCACGTACGGTCGCGGGTGGAGCACTTGGTGCGGCGTACGCACCCGGGTTGCGGCTCCTGCGCTGGAGGGGGGGTGCAGGTTTTGTGTGGGTGGGCTCGGCAAATGAGCACTGTGGGCCCCATACTTGGCCTAGTCCGCGTGGCCTCCCCCAGGTGGCGGTACCGTCGTTGCACCACGTCATGTCGCGGGGCACCTACAGATGGCGCACGTACTGTCGGCATTGCACGTGCTTCCGTCCTATCTTCATAGATGGCGATGCCGTCTTTTGACACTCTGCCTCGCGCAGTTCACGCACATTCCCATAGGTGGCCGTACCCTCACCCTCCCCTAACGACTTATCACCACCCACACTAACCGCCCCGGGGACTTGCCAACGACACACCCTATCCCAAGTCTATTTTCTTACGAAGCATCATGTGTTATTATATTTTATTTCACATCCATAGTGTGCGGGGTATTGTAGTTCACCGTACTGCGGTGGACGCTATGCTACCAGGGGGCGCGGGCCACGACGAAGGCGGACCACACTCCGGCCGACGCCGACGCCGGCCGCAGCGTCGATTCGGGCGCCTTAACTCGGCGTTTGGTTCATCCCACAGCGCCAGTTCTGCTTACCAAAAGTGGCCCACTTGGCACTCCGATCCGAGTCGTTTGCTCGCGGCTTCAGCATATCAAGCAAGCCGGAGATCTCACCCATTTAAAGTTTGAGAATAGGTTGAGGTCGTTTCGGCCCCAAGGCCTCTAATCATTCGCTTTACCGGATGAGACTCGTACGAGCACCAGCTATCCTGAGGGAAACTTCGGAGGGAACCAGCTACTAGATGGTTCGATTAGTCTTTCGCCCCTA
>NW_026062417.1:27500-32500 GCF_023897955.1 Schistocerca gregaria
AATCAAGAAAGAGCTATCAATCTGTCAATCCTTCCGGTGTCCGGGCCTGGTGAGGTTTCCCGTGTTGAGTCAAATTAAGCCGCAGGCTCCACTCCTGGTGGTGCCCTTCCGTCAATTCCTTTAAGTTTCAGCTTTGCAACCATACTTCCCCCGGAACCCAAAAGCTTTGGTTTCCCGGAGGCTGCCCGCCGAGTCATCGGAGGAACTGCGGCGGATCGCTGGCTGGCATCGTTTATGGTTAGAACTAGGGCGGTATCTGATCGCCTTCGAACCTCTAACTTTCGTTCTTGATTAATGAAAACATACTTGGCAAATGCTTTCGCTTCTGTTCGTCTTGCGACGATCCAAGAATTTCACCTCTAACGTCGCAATACGAATGCCCCCGCCTGTCCCTATTAATCATTACCTCGGGTTCCGAAAACCAACAAAATAGAACCGAGGTCCTATTCCATTATTCCATGCACACAGTATTCAGGCGGGCTTGCCTGCTTTAAGCACTCTAATTTGTTCAAAGTAAACGTGCCGGCCCACCGAGACACTCAACAAAGAGCACCCTGGTAGGATTTAAACGGGGTCCGCCTCGGGACGCGAAAGCACCCCTTCGGCTCGCCCCACCGGCAGGACGTCCCACGATACATGCCAGTTAAACACCGACGGGCGGTGAACCAACAGCGTGGGACACAAATCCAACTACGAGCTTTTTAACCGCAACAACTTTAATATACGCTATTGGAGCTGGAATTACCGCGGCTGCTGGCACCAGACTTGCCCTCCAATAGATACTCGTTAAAGGATTTAAAGTGTACTCATTCCGATTACGGGGCCTCGGATGAGTCCCGTATCGTTATTTTTCGTCACTACCTCCCCGTGCCGGGAGTGGGTAATTTGCGCGCCTGCTGCCTTCCTTGGATGTGGTAGCCGTTACACTAGATCGCGTGTTGGAATCGAACCCTGATTCCCCGTTACCCGTTACAACCATGGTAGGCGCAGAACCTACCATCGACAGTTGATAAGGCAGACATTTGAAAGATGCGTCGCCGGTACGAGGACCGTGCGATCAGCCCAAAGTTATTCAGAGTCACCAAGGCAAACGGACCAGACAAGCCAATCCGATTGGTTTTGATCTAATAAAAGCGTCCCTTCCATCTCTGGTCGGGACTCTGTTTGCATGTATTAGCTCTAGAATTACCACAGTTATCCAAGTAACGTGGGTACGATCTAAGGAACCATAACTGATTTAATGAGCCATTCGCGGTTTCACCTTAATGCGGCTTGTACTGAGACATGCATGGCTTAATCTTTGAGACAAGCATATGACTACTGGCAGGATCAACCAGGGAGCTGCGTCAACTAGAGCTGAGCAGCCGGCCGCCCGGGAGTGTGTCCCGGGGGCCCGCGCGAACACGCAAGCGTCCGCTCAATTATTCTGCAAACAGGAGGAGGCCGAGCTCCCCTGCACGATACACCTCGAAACCCTCTCAGGTCCCGGCGGCGCGCAGCGCCGTCCTAGGTACTTGGTCGGTTTCGAGAGAGGCGCAATCGCCCGGAGTTAGGCGAGTAGACGGTTTTAGTGCGAACACCCTTGCTCCCAACTGAGCTTGCCGCTGCCGACAGAGGCCCGGGAGCGTGCTGTCGTGGCATTGCCGGCGGGAGACAACACGCGCCACCTATGGTGACCGGCAGCTCCAACGCCAGCGCCACACAAGGGCAAAGCCCCACTTGGGTGCAGAAGCGAACTCTCCCAGCACAGCGCACGCGCCAACACGTCCGCACAACTGCGATACAAACCACCTGCGAGAACCGCTGGGGCGACCGAGCAGCAGACGGCGTCGCGGCGCCGAGTGCCAGGCGGCGGCGCATCCTCAACGCACACAGTCCTCAATCAGACCAGCACACTGCAGATGTCCACCGCGCTTCGCACCGGGCTCGGCTGAACCAACTTTGGCCGCCAGGCGCCGCGTGCAGGGTGCGCCGCAGCGTAGCTGCGCCGCCTGCCGAGCCCGTCGGCTGGCGCTCCTGCCACTCGGCGCCCCCCACCAGCCGCCTGTTGCGCGTGCGCCCACGCAGCGCGCGGCCAACACGCCGGGCGGCCCCCCTTCACCGGCCGGGAACAGTCCCACCAAGCCACCGCCGCGTATCGCTTCATACCCACATGGGCCTAGTCACGTGTGTGGATGTGGCGGGTACCGCTGAAACAACCGGTTAATAGCTGTACCGATCGTCGCCATCACAGATTCACCTCCAGCGTGAACAACCGCTCAACAACGGATTTCCAGTTCATTTGCGTATCTTGGGCAGTAAACGTAGATGTCCACCTACATTTGCGAATTCAACAATTCTTGCATGCCAGGATGTCATGTGTCACGACACGCTACATCAGACCACATACACACTGCGACATGTGCAGAAGAGAACACGTGGAAGGTGGCCCGCGCACGTATGCGATGTCCCTTCCGCGATCCACTGTCAACCGGCATCTGCGGCATGTCCCAGATATGGAACGCGGTCCACCAGGGTAGCACTTTGTGTGAGGCAATACGACAAAGTCGGAATACACGCGTCACTACATCACACGGCTCACGCTGACCTGACCTGACTCACCGCACCACCACCCCCAGCGACCCAGGGTGACATACAATGCGTTCGTACGTTCCTCCCACACGCCTCTACGGCGTACCACAGTGCAACCTAGCTGTTATTGGGAGACGAGACAAGTAGCATCGAGCACAACATATGGAAATTGAGATTCGACACCGTTGGGCACAGCCAGCGTACGGTCACACGTATCACACTACTTCACTCTGTACGTAACTACCGATGATCGGTACAGCGTGTGGGTTACGCGTACGACATCAGCGGACAATGGACACAGACCATACCACGACGTACACTGAGGGCGTCGACATCTGAACGCAACTGAACAGCTGCGAGGCTCATTTAACACTCAAACGCCAGACCGACCAGCTTGAGAGGACGGAGACACAAAGAGAGGGGCAGAGGGGGGGGGGGGGGGGCGATATAGTCCTATTGCAGTACAATTGACAGTGGATAGCGGGAATATGTGGAAAGTAAGCAACACTCGCAAGACATCTACATGAGGATAACAACGACACCAGAGATTCCGAGCAGTGAACTATGTTAGGCAAAGGGACAACGTGGGTTAGGTTAAGGGACAACGTGGGTTAGGTTAAGGGACAACGTGGGTTAGGTTAAGGGACAACGTGGGTTAGGTTAAGGGACAACGTGGGTTAGGTTAAGGGACAACGTGGGTTAGGTTAAGGGACAACGTGGGTTAGGTTAAGGGACAACGTGGGTTAGGTTAAGGGACAACGTGGGTTAGGTTAAGGGACAACGTGGGTTAGGTTAAGGGACAACGTGGGTTAGGTTAAGGGACAACGTGGGTTAGGTTAAGGGACAACGTGGGTTAGGTTAAGGGACAACGTGGGTTAGGTTAAGGGACAACGTGGGTTAGGTTAAGGGACAACGTGGGTTAGGTTAAGGGACAACGTGGGTTACGTTAAGGGACAACGTGGGTTACGTTAAGGGACAACGTGGGTTACGTTAAGGGACAACGTGGGTTACGTTAAGGGACAACGTGGGTTACGTTAAGGGACAACGTGGGTTTGGTTAAGGGACAACGTGGGTTAGGTTAAGGGACAACGTGGGTTAGGTTAAGGGACAACGTGGGTTAGGTTAAGGGACAACGTGGGTTAGGTTAAGGGACAACGTGGGTTAGGTTAAGGGACAACGTGGGTTAGGTTAAGGGACAAATTGAGTTAGGTTAAGGGACAAATTGAGTTAGGTTAAGGGACAAATTGAGTTAGGTTAAGGGACAAATTGAGTTAGGTTAAGGGACAAATTGAGTTAGGTTAAGGGACAAATTGAGTTAGGTTAAGGGACAAATTGAGTTAGGTTAAGGGACAAATTGAGTTAGGTTAAGGGACAAATTGAGTTAGGTTAAGGGACAAATTGAGTTAGGTTAAGGGACAAATTGAGTTAGGTTAAGGGACAAATTGAGTTAGGTTAAGGGACAAATTGAGTTAGGTTAAGGGACAAATTGAGTTAGGTTAAGGGACAAATTGAGTTAGGTTAAGGGACAAATTGAGTTAGGTTAAGGGATAATCTGGTACAACCACAGTTAGGTTAAGCGATAATCTGGTACAGCCACAGTTAGGTTAAGCGATAATCTGGTACAGCCACAGTTAGGTTAAGCGATAATCTGGTACAGCCACAGTTAGGTTAAGCGATAATCTGGTACAGCCACAGTTAGGTTAAGCGATAATCTGGTACAGCCACAGTTAGGTTAAGCGATAATCTGGTACAGCCACAGTTAGGTTAAGCGATAATCTGGTACAGCCACAGTTAGGTTAAGCGATAATCTGGTACAGCCACAGTTAGGTTAAGCGATAATCTGGTACAGCCACAGTTAGGTTAAGCGATAATCTGGTACAGCCACAGTTAGGTTAAGCGATAATCTGGTACAGCCACAGTTAGGTTAAGCGATAATCTGGTACAGCCACAGTTAGGTTAAGCGATAATCTGGTACAGCCACAGTTAGGTTAAGCGATAATCTGGTACAGCCACAGTTAGGTTAAGCGATAATCTGGTACAGCCACAGTTAGGTTAAGCGATAATCTGGTACAGCCACAGTTAGGTTAAGCGATAATCTGGTACAGCCACAGTTAGGTTAAGCGATAAAGTTGGTTAAATTCGGTATTGTGTGGGAAGGGGGCAGAGAGAGAGTGGGGGGGGGGGGTGGATAGTTGTGGCAGTACGCGGATGCCTGAGTCACCGTCAGATATGTCACGTCGGTTCGATGCTTGTAGCAAGAGGCTGGCGGGTCTGTGTCTCTCACTTCTGCAATTTTTCATGTGGTATAACACGAGGGCGGGGGGGTGATATTTGGTGCCCCTCTGTGTAGGATGTGTGTTGGTGGTGTTGGTTTATCTGAGCAATGGTAGTTGTCGGAGGAGTGGGGTATTGTGCTTTTATAGGTGGAC
>NW_026062417.1:42500-44586 GCF_023897955.1 Schistocerca gregaria
ATGAGGATAACAACGACACCAGAGATTCCGAGCAGTGAACTATGTTAGGCAAAGGGACAACGTGGGTTAGGTTAAGGGACAACGTGGGTTAGGTTAAGGGACAACGTGGGTTAGGTTAAGGGACAACGTGGGTTAGGTTAAGGGACAACGTGGGTTAGGTTAAGGGACAACGTGGGTTAGGTTAAGGGACAACGTGGGTTAGGTTAAGGGACAACGTGGGTTAGGTTAAGGGACAACGTGGGTTAGGTTAAGGGACAACGTGGGTTAGGTTAAGGGACAACGTGGGTTAGGTTAAGGGACAACGTGGGTTAGGTTAAGGGACAACGTGGGTTAGGTTAAGGGACAACGTGGGTTAGGTTAAGGGACAACGTGGGTTAGGTTAAGGGACAACGTGGGTTAGGTTAAGGGACAACGTGGGTTAGGTTAAGGGACAACGTGGGTTAGGTTAAGGGACAACGTGGGTTAGGTTAAGGGACAACGTGGGTTACGTTAAGGGACAACGTGGGTTACGTTAAGGGACAACGTGGGTTACGTTAAGGGACAACGTGGGTTACGTTAAGGGACAACGTGGGTTAGGTTAAGGGACAACGTGGGTTAGGTTAAGGGACAACGTGGGTTAGGTTAAGGGACAACGTGGGTTAGGTTAAGGGACAACGTGGGTTAGGTTAAGGGACAACGTGGGTTAGGTTAAGGGACAACGTGGGTTAGGTTAAGGGACAACGTGGGTTAGGTTAAGGGACAACGTGGGTTAGGTTAAGGGACAACGTGGGTTAGGTTAAGGGACAACGTGGGTTAGGTTAAGGGACAACGTGGGTTAGGTTAAGGGACAAGGTGGGTTAGGTTAAGGGACAACGTGGGTTAGGTTAAGGGACAACGTGGGTTAGGTTAAGGGACAACGTGGGTTAGGTTAAGGGACAACGTGGGTTAGGTTAAGGGACAACGTGGGTTAGGTTAAGGGACAACGTGGGTTAGGTTAAGGGACAACGTGGGTTAGGTTAAGGGACAACGTGGGTTACGTTAAGGGACAACGTGGGTTACGTTAAGGGACAACGTGGGTTACGTTAAGGGACAACGTGGGTTACGTTAAGGGACAACGTGGGTTACGTTAAGGGACAACGTGGGTTACGTTAAGGGACAACGTGGGTTAGGTTAAGGGACAACGTGGGTTAGGTTAAGGGACAACGTGGGTTAGGTTAAGGGACAACGTGGGTTAGGTTAAGGGACAACGTGGGTTAGGTTAAGGGACAACGTGGGTTAGGTTAAGGGACAACGTGGGTTAGGTTAAGGGACAAATTGAGTTAGGTTAAGGGACAAATTGAGTTAGGTTAAGGGACAAATTGAGTTAGGTTAAGGGACAAATTGAGTTAGGTTAAGGGACAAATTGAGTTAGGTTAAGGGACAAATTGAGTTAGGTTAAGGGACAAATTGAGTTAGGTTAAGGGACAAATTGAGTTAGGTTAAGGGACAAATTGAGTTAGGTTAAGGGACAAATTGAGTTAGGTTAAGGGACAAATTGAGTTAGGTTAAGGGACAAATTGAGTTAGGTTAAGGGACAAATTGAGTTAGGTTAAGGGACAAATTGAGTTAGGTTAAGGGACAAATTGAGTTAGGTTAAGGGACAAATTGAGTTAGGTTAAGGGACAAATTGAGTTAGGTTAAGGGATAATCTGGTACAACCACAGTTAGGTTAAGCGATAATCTGGTACAGCCACAGTTAGGTTAAGCGATAATCTGGTACAGCCACAGTTAGGTTAAGCGATAATCTGGTACAGCCACAGTTAGGTTAAGCGATAATCTGGTACAGCCACAGTTAGGTTAAGCGATAATCTGGTACAGCCACAGTTAGGTTAAGCGATAATCTGGTACAGCCACAGTTAGGTTAAGCGATAATCTGGTACAGCCACAGTTAGGTTAAGCGATAATCTGGTACAGCCACAGTTAGGTTAAGCGATAATCTGGTACAGCCACAGTTAGGTTAAGCGATAATCTGGTACAGCCACAGTTAGGTTAAGCGATAATCTGGTACAGCCACAGTTAGGTTAAGCGATAATCTGGTACAGCCACAGTTAAACACGCGATCTAGTGT
>NW_026062418.1:0-5000 GCF_023897955.1 Schistocerca gregaria
AAAGTAATCGCTGACAGCACGAAGGATGTCACGCGACTAGTTAGCAGGCTAGAGTCTCGTTCGTTATCGGAATTAACCAGACAAATCGCTCCACCAACTAAGAACGGCCATGCACCACCACCCACCGAATCAAGAAAGAGCTATCAATCTGTCAATCCTTCCGGTGTCCGGGCCTGGTGAGGTTTCCCGTGTTGAGTCAAATTAAGCCGCAGGCTCCACTCCTGGTGGTGCCCTTCCGTCAATTCCTTTAAGTTTCAGCTTTGCAACCATACTTCCCCCGGAACCCAAAAGCTTTGGTTTCCCGGAGGCTGCCCGCCGAGTCATCGGAGGAACTGCGGCGGATCGCTGGCTGGCATCGTTTATGGTTAGAACTAGGGCGGTATCTGATCGCCTTCGAACCTCTAACTTTCGTTCTTGATTAATGAAAACATACTTGGCAAATGCTTTCGCTTCTGTTCGTCTTGCGACGATCCAAGAATTTCACCTCTAACGTCGCAATACGAATGCCCCCGCCTGTCCCTATTAATCATTACCATCGGGTTCCGAACCACAAAATAGAACCGAGGTCCTATTCCATTATTCCATGCACACAGTATTCAGGCGGGCTTGCCTGCTTTAAGCACTCTAATTTGTTCAAAGTAAACGTGCCGGCCCACCGAGACACTCAACAAAGAGCACCCTGGTAGGATTTAAACGGGGTCCGCCTCGGGACGCGAAAGCACCCCTTCGGCTCGCCCCACCGGCAGGACGTCCCACGATACATGCCAGTTAAACACCGACGGGCGGTGAACCAACAGCGTGGGACACAAATCCAACTACGAGCTTTTTAACCGCAACAACTTTAATATACGCTATTGGAGCTGGAATTACCGCGGCTGCTGGCACCAGACTTGCCCTCCAATAGATACTCGTTAAAGGATTTAAAGTGTACTCATTCCGATTACGGGGCCTCGGATGAGTCCCGTATCGTTATTTTTCGTCACTACCTCCCCGTGCCGGGAGTGGGTAATTTGCGCGCCTGCTGCCTTCCTTGGATGTGGTAGCCGTTTCTCAGGCTCCCTCTCCGGAATCGAACCCTGATTCCCCGTTACCCGTTACAACCATGGTAGGCGCAGAACCTACCATCGACAGTTGATAAGGCAGACATTTGAAAGATGCGTCGCCGGTACGAGGACCGTGCGATCAGCCCAAAGTTATTCAGAGTCACCAAGGCAAACGGACCAGACAAGCCAATCCGATTGGTTTTGATCTAATAAAAGCGTCCCTTCCATCTCTGGTCGGGACTCTGTTTGCATGTATTAGCTCTAGAATTACCACAGTTATCCAAGTAACGTGGGTACGATCTAAGGAACCATAACTGATTTAATGAGCCATTCGCGGTTTCACCTTAATGCGGCTTGTACTGAGACATGCATGGCTTAATCTTTGAGACAAGCATATGACTACTGGCAGGATCAACCAGGGAGCTGCGTCAACTAGAGCTGAGCAGCCGGCCGCCCGGGAGTGTGTCCCGGGGGCCCGCGCGAACACGCAAGCGTCCGCTCAATTATTCTGCAAACAGGAGGAGGCCGAGCTCCCCTGCACGATACACCTCGAAACCCTCTCAGGTCCCGGCGGCGCGCAGCGCCGTCCTAGGTACTTGGTCGGTTTCGAGAGAGGCGCAATCGCCCGGAGTTAGGCGAGTAGACGGTTTTAGTGCGAACACCCTTGCTCCCAACTGAGCTTGCCGCTGCCGACAGAGGCCCGGGAGCGTGCTGTCGTGGCATTGCCGGCGGGAGACAACACGCGCCACCTATGGTGACCGGCAGCTCCAACGCCAGCGCCACACAAGGGCAAAGCCCCACTTGGGTGCAGAAGCGAACTCTCCCAGCACAGCGCACGCGCCAACACGTCCGCACAACTGCGATACAAACCACCTGCGAGAACCGCTGGGGCGACCGAGCAGCAGACGGCGTCGCGGCGCCGAGTGCCAGGCGGCGGCGCATCCTCAACGCACACAGTCCTCAATCAGACCAGCACACTGCAGATGTCCACCGCGCTCCACCGCGATTCGCACCGGGCTCGGCTGAACCAACTTTGGCCGCCAGGCGCCGCGTGCAGGGTGCGCCGCAGCGTAGCTGCGCCGCCTGCCGGGCCCGTCGGCTGGCGCTCCTGCCACTCGGCGCCCCCCACCAGCCGCCTGTTGCGCGTGCGCCCACGCAGCGCGCGGCCAACACGCCGGGCGGCCCCCCTTCACCGGCCGGGAACAGTCCCACCAAGCCACCGCCGCGTATCGCTTCATACCCACATGGGCCTAGTCACGCGTGTGGATGTGGCGGGTACCGCTGAAACAACCGGTTAATAGCTGTACCGATCGTCGCCATCACAGATTCACCTCCAGCGTGAACAACCGCTCAACAACGGATTTCCAGTTCATTTGCGTATCTTGGGCAGTAAACGTAGATGTCCACCTACATTTGCGAATTCAACAATTCTTGCATGCCAGGATGTCATGTGTCACGACACGCTACATCAGACCACATACACACTGCGACATGTGCAGAAGAGAACACGTGGAAGGTGGCCCGCGCACGTATGCGATGTACCTTCCGCGATCCACTGTCAACCGGCATCTGCGGCATGTCCCAGATATGGAACGCGGTCCACCAGGGTAGCACTTTGTGTGAGGCAATACGACAAAGTCGGAATACACGCGTCACTACATCAGACGGCTCACGCTGACCTGACCTGACCTGACTCACCGCACCACCACCCCCAGCGACCCAGGGTGACATACAATGCGTTCGTACGTTCCTCCCACACGCCTCTACGGCGTACCACAGTGCAACCTAGCTGTTATTGGGAGACGAGACAAGTAGCATCAAGCACAACATATGGAAATTGAGATTCGACACCGTTGGGCACAGCCAGCGTACGGTCACACGTATCACACTACTTCACTCTGTACGTAACGACCGATGATCGGTACAGCGTGTGGGTTACGCGTACGACATCAGCGGACAATGGACACAGACCATACCACGACGTACACTGAGGGCGTCGACATCTGAATGCAACTGAACAGCTGCGAGGCTCATTTAACACTCAAACGCCAGACCGACCAGCTTGAGAGGACAGAGACACAAAGAGGGGGACAGAGGGGGACAGAGGGGGGGGGAGGGGGGGGGTCGGCGATATAGTCCTATTGCAGTACAATTGACAGTGGATAGCAGGAATATGTGGAAAGTAAGCAACACTCGCAAGACATCTACATGAGGATAACAACGACACCAGAGATTCCGAGCAGTGAACTATGTTAGGCAAAGGGACAACGTGGGTTAGGTTAAGGGACAACGTGGGTTAGGTTAAGGGACAACGTGGGTTAGGTTAAGGGACAACGTGGGTTAGGTTAAGGGACAACGTGGGTTAGGTTAAGGGACAACGTGGGTTAGGTTAAGGGACAACGTGGGTTAGGTTAAGGGACAACGTGGGTTAGGTTAAGGGACAACGTGGGTTAGGTTAAGGGACAACGTGGGTTAGGTTAAGGGACAACGTGGGTTAGGTTAAGGGACAACGTGGGTTAGGTTAAGGGACAACGTGGGTTAGGTTAAGGGACAACGTGGGTTAGGTTAAGGGACAACGTGGGTTAGGTTAAGGGACAACGTGGGTTAGGTTAAGGACAACTTGAGTTAGGTTAAGGGACAACTTGAGTTAGGTTAAGGGACAACTTGAGTTAGGTTAAGGGACAACTTGAGTTAGGTTAAGGGACAACTTGAGTTAGGTTAAGGGACAAATTGAGTTAGGTTAAGGGACAAATTGAGTTAGGTTAAGGGACAAATTGAGTTAGGTTAAGGGACAAATTGAGTAGGTTAAGGGACAAATTGAGTTAGGTTAAGGGACAAATTGAGTTAGGTTAAGGGACAACTTGAGTTAGGTTAAGGGACAAATTGAGTTAGGTTAAGGGACAACTTGAGTTAGGTTAAGGGACAACTTGAGTTAGGTTAAGGGACAACTTGAGTTAGGTTAAGGGACAACTTGAGTTAGGTTAAGGGACAACTTGAGTTAGGTTAAGGGACAACTTGAGTTAGGTTAAGGGACAACTTGAGTTAGGTTAAGGGACAAATTGAGTTAGGTTAAGGGACAAATTGAGTTAGGTTAAGGGACAAATTGAGTTAGGTTAAGGGACAAATTGAGTTAGGTTAAGGGACAAATTGAGTTAGGTTAAGGGACAACTTGAGTTAGGTTAAGGGACAACTTGAGTTAGGTTAAGGGACAACTTGAGTTAGGTTAAGGGACAACTTGAGTTAGGTTAAGGGACAACTTGAGTTAGGTTAAGGGACAAATTGAGTTAGGTTAAGGGACAAATTGAGTTAGGTTAAGGGACAAATTGAGTTAGGTTAAGGGACAAATTGAGTTAGGTTAAGGGACAAATTGAGTTAGGTTAAGGGACAACTTGAGTTAGGTTAAGGGACAAATTGAGTTAGGTTAAGGGACAACTTGAGTTAGGTTAAGGGACAACTTGAGTTAGGTTAAGGGACAACTTGAGTTAGGTTAAGGGACAACTTGAGTTAGGTTAAGGGACAACTTGAGTTAGGTTAAGGGACAACTTGAGTTAGGTTAAGGGACAACTTGAGTTAGGTTAAGGGACAACTTGAGTTAGGTTAAGGGACAAATTGAGTTAGGTTAAGGGACAAATTGAGTTAGGTTAAGGGACAAATTGAGTTAGGTTAAGGGACAAATTGAGTTAGGTTAAGGGACAAATTGAGTTAGGTTAAGGGACAACTTGAGTTAGGTTAAGGGACAACTTGAGTTAGGTTAAGGGACAACTTGAGTTAGGTTAAGGGACAACTTGAGTTAGGTTAAGGGACAAATTGAGTTAGGTTAAGGGACAAATTGAGTTAGGTTAAGGGACAAATTGAGTTAGGTTAAGGGACAAATTGAGTTAGGTTAAGCGATAATCTGGTACAGCCACAGTTAGGTTAAGCGATAATCTGGTACAGCCACAGTTAGGTTAAGCGATA
>NW_026062418.1:12500-17500 GCF_023897955.1 Schistocerca gregaria
GTTATTGCTCAATCTCGTGCGGCTAGAAGCCGCCTGTCCCTCTAAGAAGAAAAGTAATCGCTGACAGCACGAAGGATGTCACGCGACTAGTTAGCAGGCTAGAGTCTCGTTCGTTATCGGAATTAACCAGACAAATCGCTCCACCAACTAAGAACGGCCATGCACCACCACCCACCGAATCAAGAAAGAGCTATCAATCTGTCAATCCTTCCGGTGTCCGGGCCTGGTGAGGTTTCCCGTGTTGAGTCAAATTAAGCCGCAGGCTCCACTCCTGGTGGTGCCCTTCCGTCAATTCCTTTAAGTTTCAGCTTTGCAACCATACTTCCCCCGGAACCCAAAAGCTTTGGTCTCCCGGAGGCTGCCCGCCGAGTCATCGGAGGAACTGCGGCGGATCGCTGGCTGGCATCGTTTATGGTTAGAACTAGGGCGGTATCTGATCGCCTTCGAACCTCTAACTTTCGTTCTTGATTAATGAAAACATACTTGGCAAATGCTTTCGCTTCTGTTCGTCTTGCGACGATCCAAGAATTTCACCTCTAACGTCGCAATACGAATGCCCCCGCCTGTCCCTATTAATCATTACCTCGGGTTCCGAAAACCAACAAAATAGAACCGAGGTCCTATTCCATTATTCCATGCACACAGTATTCAGGCGGGCTTGCCTGCTTTAAGCACTCTAATTTGTTCAAAGTAAACGTGCCGGCCCACCGAGACACTCAACAAAGAGCACCCTGGTAGGATTTAAACGGGGTCCGCCTCGGGACGCGAAAGCACCCCTTCGGCTCGCCCCACCGGCAGGACGTCCCACGATACATGCCAGTTAAACACCGACGGGCGGTGAACCAACAGCGTGGGACACAAATCCAACTACGAGCTTTTTAACCGCAACAACTTTAATATACGCTATTGGAGCTGGAATTACCGCGGCTGCTGGCACCAGACTTGCCCTCCAATAGATACTCGTTAAAGGATTTAAAGTGTACTCATTCCGATTACGGGGCCTCGGATGAGTCCCGTATCGTTATTTTTCGTCACTACCTCCCCGTGCCGGGAGTGGGTAATTTGCGCGCCTGCTGCCTTCCTTGGATGTGGTAGCCGTTTCTCAGGCTCCCTCTCCGGAATCGAACCCTGATTCCCCGTTACCCGTTACAACCATGGTAGGCGCAGAACCTACCATCGACAGTTGATAAGGCAGACATTTGAAAGATGCGTCGCCGGTACGAGGACCGTGCGATCAGCCCAAAGTTATTCAGAGTCACCAAGGCAAACGGACCAGACAAGCCAATCCGATTGGTTTTGATCTAATAAAAGCGTCCCTTCCATCTCTGGTCGGGACTCTGTTTGCATGTATTAGCTCTAGAATTACCACAGTTATCCAAGTAACGTGGGTACGATCTAAGGAACCATAACTGATTTAATGAGCCATTCGCGGTTTCACCTTAATGCGGCTTGTACTGAGACATGCATGGCTTAATCTTTGAGACAAGCATATGACTACTGGCAGGATCAACCAGGGAGCTGCGTCAACTAGAGCTGAGCAGCCGGCCGCCCGGGAGTGTGTCCCGGGGGCCCGCGCGAACACGCAAGCGTCCGCTCAATTATTCTGCAAACAGGAGGAGGCCGAGCTCCCCTGCACGATACACCTCGAAACCCTCTCAGGTCCCGGCGGCGCGCAGCGCCGTCCTAGGTACTTGGTCGGTTTCGAGAGAGGCGCAATCGCCCGGAGTTAGGCGAGTAGACGGTTTTAGTGCGAACACCCTTGCTCCCAACTGAGCTTGCCGCTGCCGACAGAGGCCCGGGAGCGTGCTGTCGTGGCATTGCCGGCGGGAGACAACACGCGCCACCTATGGTGACCGGCAGCTCCAACGCCAGCGCCACACAAGGGCAAAGCCCCACTTGGGTGCAGAAGCGAACTCTCCCAGCACAGCGCACGCGCCAACACGTCCGCACAACTGCGATACAAACCACCTGCGAGAACCGCTGGGGCGACCGAGCAGCAGACGGCGTCGCGGCGCCGAGTGCCAGGCGGCGGCGCATCCTCAACGCACACAGTCCTCAATCAGACCAGCACACTGCAGATGTCCACCGCGCTTCGCACCGGGCTCGGCTGAACCAACTTTGGCCGCCAGGCGCCGCGTGCAGGGTGCGCCGCAGCGTAGCTGCGCCGCCTGCCGGGCCCGTCGGCTGGCGCTCCTGCCACTCGGCGCCCCCCACCAGCCGCCTGTTGCGCGTGCGCCCACGCAGCGCGCGGCCAACACGCCGGGCGGCCCCCCTTCACCGGCCGGGAACAGTCCCACCAAGCCACCGCCGCGTATCGCTTCATACCCACATGGGCCTAGTCACGCGTGTGGATGTGGCGGGTACCGCTGAAACAACCGGTTAATAGCTGTACCGATCGTCGCCATCACAGATTCACCTCCAGCGTGAACAACCGCTCAACAACGGATTTCCAGTTCATTTGCGTATCTTGGGCAGTAAACGTAGATGTCCACCTACATTTGCGAATTCAACAATTCTTGCATGCCAGGATGTCATGTGTCACGACACGCTACATCAGACCACATACACACTGCGACATGTGCAGAAGAGAACACGTGGAAGGTGGCCCGCGCACGTATGCGATGTACCTTCCGCGATCCACTGTCAACCGGCATCTGCGGCATGTCCCAGATATGGAACGCGGTCCACCAGGGTAGCACTTTGTGTGAGGCAATACGACAAAGTCGGAATACACGCGTCACTACATCAGACGGCTCACGCTGACCTGACCTGACCTGACTCACCGCACCACCACCCCCAGCGACCCAGGGTGACATACAATGCGTTCGTACGTTCCTCCCACACGCCTCTACGGCGTACCACAGTGCAACCTAGCTGTTATTGGGAGACGAGACAAGTAGCATCAAGCACAACATATGGAAATTGAGATTCGACACCGTTGGGCACAGCCAGCGTACGGTCACACGTATCACACTACTTCACTCTGTACGTAACGACCGATGATCGGTACAGCGTGTGGGTTACGCGTACGACATCAGCGGACAATGGACACAGACCATACCACGACGTACACTGAGGGCGTCGACATCTGAATGCAACTGAACAGCTGCGAGGCTCATTTAACACTCAAACGCCAGACCGACCAGCTTGAGAGGACAGAGACACAAAGAGGGGGACAGAGGGGGACAGAGGGGGGGAGGGGGGGGGTCGGCGATATAGTCCTATTGCAGTACAATTGACAGTGGATAGCAGGAATATGTGGAAAGTAAGCAACACTCGCAAGACATCTACATGAGGATAACAACGACACCAGAGATTCCGAGCAGTGAACTATGTTAGGCAAAGGGACAACGTGGGTTAGGTTAAGGGACAACGTGGGTTAGGTTAAGGGACAACGTGGGTTAGGTTAAGGGACAACGTGGGTTAGGTTAAGGGACAACGTGGGTTAGGTTAAGGGACAACGTGGGTTAGGTTAAGGGACAACGTGGGTTAGGTTAAGGGACAACGTGGGTTAGGTTAAGGGACAACGTGGGTTAGGTTAAGGGACAACGTGGGTTAGGTTAAGGGACAACGTGGGTTAGGTTAAGGGACAACGTGGGTTAGGTTAAGGGACAACGTGGGTTAGGTTAAGGGACAACGTGGGTTAGGTTAAGGGACAACGTGGGTTAGGTTAAGGGACAACGTGGGTTAGGTTAAGGGACAACTTGAGTTAGGTTAAGGGACAACTTGAGTTAGGTTAAGGGACAACTTGAGTTAGGTTAAGGGACAACTTGAGTTAGGTTAAGGGACAACTTGAGTTAGGTTAAGGGACAACTTGAGTTAGGTTAAGGGACAAATTGAGTTAGGTTAAGGGACAAATTGAGTTAGGTTAAGGGACAAATTGAGTTAGGTTAAGGGACAAATTGAGTTAGGTTAAGGGACAACTTGAGTTAGGTTAAGGGACAAATTGAGTTAGGTTAAGGGACAACTTGAGTTAGGTTAAGGGACAACTTGAGTTAGGTTAAGGGACAACTTGAGTTAGGTTAAGGGACAACTTGAGTTAGGTTAAGGGACAACTTGAGTTAGGTTAAGGGACAACTTGAGTTAGGTTAAGGGACAAATTGAGTTAGGTTAAGGGACAAATTGAGTTAGGTTAAGGGACAAATTGAGTTAGGTTAAGGGACAAATTGAGTTAGGTTAAGGGACAAATTGAGTTAGGTTAAGGGACAACTTGAGTTAGGTTAAGGGACAACTTGAGTTAGGTTAAGGGACAACTTGAGTTAGGTTAAGGGACAACTTGAGTTAGGTTAAGGGACAACTTGAGTTAGGTTAAGGGACAACTTGAGTTAGGTTAAGGGACAAATTGAGTTAGGTTAAGGGACAAATTGAGTTAGGTTAAGGGACAAATTGAGTTAGGTTAAGGGACAAATTGAGTTAGGTTAAGGGACAAATTGAGTTAGGTTAAGGGACAACTTGAGTTAGGTTAAGGGACAAATTGAGTTAGGTTAAGGGACAACTTGAGTTAGGTTAAGGGACAACTTGAGTTAGGTTAAGGGACAACTTGAGTTAGGTTAAGGGACAACTTGAGTTAGGTTAAGGGACAACTTGAGTTAGGTTAAGGGACAACTTGAGTTAGGTTAAGGGACAACTTGAGTTAGGTTAAGGGACAAATTGAGTTAGGTTAAGGGACAAATTGAGTTAGGTTAAGGGACAAATTGAGTTAGGTTAAGGGACAAATTGAGTTAGGTTAAGGGACAAATTGAGTTAGGTTAAGGGACAACTTGAGTTAGGTTAAGGGACAACTTGAGTTAGGTTAAGGGACAACTTGAGTTAGGTTAAGGGACAACTTGAGTTAGGTTAAGGGACAAATTGAGTTAGGTTAAGGGACAAATTGAGTTAGGTTAAGGGACAAATTGAGTTAGGTTAAGGGACAACTTGAGTTAGGTTAAGGGACAAATTGAGTTAGGTTAAGGGACAAATTGAGTTAGGTTAAGCGATAATCTGGTACAGCCACAGTTAGG
>NW_026062418.1:22500-27500 GCF_023897955.1 Schistocerca gregaria
ACGTGCCAAACGGCCGCGCAGCAAGATATACACAGTCTTCTCAGCAGACAGCTTCAGCTTCACTTTATGGCACCACTGCTGCAGGGCGTTGAGCGCTGCGTTGCAGTTTACTTCCAACATTGCCCGAGAGTCACCTTCTATCACTAGAAGGATGTCATCGGCGTACGCTACTACGCCTCGCACTTGTCGCAGTTCTCCTAGTTCCGCCAACACAGGCTCGAGGCCTACATCCCAGAATATGGGACCGCAGACCGAGCCCTGTGGGCATCCCTTGGTGATCGACTTCTCAACCGCCCGCCCCGGGCACCGCAAAACCGCCCGCGGGTTACGGCAGTAGTCTAGCAGGCACCGGTACAGGGGCCCAGGACATTCCAACTTCCTTAGGCTGTCGAACAGTGCCGGCCACCAGAGGTTGTCGAAAGCCCCAGCGATGTCAACCATTATCCCCGCAACGTACTTGGCTGTAGATGTGTCCACCAACAACATTGCCTTGTTTATAGCATCTTCTGTACACAGACCCCTCCTGAATCCATATTGGTCGGGACTGCGTCCCCTAAGTTCCCGGTGTTGCTCTAGCCGAAGGCATAGGAGCTTCTCCTGGAGCTTAGCCATGGAGTTCAAGAGACAGATGGGTCGGTATGATTTCGGCACTTCCGGATCCTTGTCCTCACCCTTTCTCAGAATGACCACTTCGGCCAACTTCCACGATTCTGGTACCCGTCCCTGACGTAAGCACTCATTGTAGAGGTTAGTCAGGTAAGGGCAGATCTCCGCGCACAGGGCTTGGAGAACCTCGGCAGCGAGTCCATCATGGCCCGTCGCCTTTTTACGGCGCAATTCAAGAATTGCGGCGGTAACTTCACGTTCAGTGAACGGAGCAACAGGCGTCTCATCGGCATACAGCTCATGGAGTTGTCGCCTCAAATTCCCCTGTTCCTCGTCCTCATCTTCGCTACTATCGTCGGGCAATAAGGTACTCATGAGGAGCTCAGCTGACTCTTGCCAGTCCTTGGTGTGACTGCCATCGATCTTCCTTAGGGTCGACAGGACCGTCGGTGACCGAACTTTTGACACGGCAATCTTGTACGGTGTACCCCAGGGGTCAGCCGCCAGACTGTCACGAACAAAAAACTGCCAACTCTCAGTCCGTACTGTGTGCAGTGCCCGCTTAAACACGGCTTTGGCCCGCCTGTACCGCGCAAGCGTGGCCTCACGAATGTGATCGCCTACGCTGCGCTGGTAATGCCGCCGCGCTCTTCTGCATTCGCGTCGGAGACGCTGCAGCTCAGGGTTCCAAGGTGCCTTAGGCATTTTCCCTGTGTGGGCCAACGGGACTGCGCCTGTTGCTGCTGTCTGTATGGCCGCCGTCAGATCTTCTGCAGCTTTGTCAACGTCCACAACGCGATCCATTGGCCAATTCGGTATCACTAGATTACCTCTTAGTCGATCCCAATTAGCCTTTCGCCAGTTGTACTTGACGGTGCCGTTCACCTGGTCTTCAGGAGGAGGCTCCCCATCATAGGCTACAGTGAATGTGATCAGATTGTGGTCACTTAGTGTCATTCCCCGCCATACCTTCCAGTTCTCCGCACGGAGATGCTCGTGTGCACTCTTCAGTGTCACATCGATATTCGAGGTCGCTCCACGGCGGCCTTCGAAAGTTGGTGGGAAGTTTGGTCGGTTCAGCACTTCTAGTCTGAGCTCGTGAATTGCTTCAGCGAGTCTCTCACCTCGCCTGGCGGCGCGTCGAGCACCAAGAGGCGTGATGTCACTGTGCCATAGGGGTGACATGGCATTTGCGTCCATTGTGCAAATCAGCAAGTCATTGCGGTAGAACCCAACCGCCTCTTTTAACTGGTCGATATACGGTCTTTCTCTGTGCCTGTACTGAAAGTACATATTTAGCACGAAAAAGGTGAAATCGCCAGTATTTATCTCAGCTAACACCATGCATCTGTTGCTTAGGTGCGCCACTTTGACTGCTCTGAAGGAACGATTTAGCACAACAATTGCTGCCATAGGATGCTCTCCCCCAGCCAGGATCTGAGCTGTTGTCGGCATATATCGGATCTTTCCGTCCCTAGAGTAGGGCTCTTGCAGACATAATATGTCTAGAGACTCCTCCTCCGCTCGGCGTCGTACCTCCTGCATCACCGCTTGCGTTCGCGCGCAGTTCAGCTGTCCTATCTTAACCGACATTGGCATTGTGATTTTTCACAGTCCGGTCGGGGACAGGAGAGGTAGCGGCCGGAATGGAGACGGTTGACGAGAGGTCTTGTCTCCCATAGTCTGTCCGCTGGATTTTGCGTTGAGTGAGAATCCTGTAGTAGGCACACTCTTTGCCTGGCGTTTCGCATGTGCGATTACGCTTTTTGCACGGGATACAGACCGCTCGGTCCCCCGCTTTTCTACAGTCCTTCCTCATGTGGCCGTTCTCGCCACAGTGCCCACATGTTATTATACTCGGGTCCTGCTTGCAGAACCTTACCGAGTGGTTCACATCCTGGCACCGCGTGCAAACGACTAAGTCCAGGTAGTCGTCAACCGGCATGGACTCAAAGCCCATGTACAGTCGCTTCTGCCTCAGAATCGCGACTCTGAGTCTGGGGCTTACTTCCACCACGAGATGTGATGTTTGTCTGCCCCTTGGCCCAGTCCGGAACTTCGGCTTAAACTCCTGGCGAAACTGTGTTTCGGAAAGTCCTCCAAGGTCGTTTTGCTTTCGAGTTAGCTCAACCACAGCTTCATTCTTCATGACACATGGTACATGATATATGATTATCTGCGGATTGAGCTTTTTCGGCAGTTCGCACTTGAGTGCTTCTGTCAGTTTGTTGTTAGCTAGAAGCTTCTGGCGATCAGTCTCAGACGCCACATCTACGATGAGCGTCGGGCCGTTTGTGGCGACCCGTGAGAACTTCACACCTTCAACCTCAGGCTTGACCAGGGAGGTGAATTTCTTTCTCACTTCTGCGCCAGTTTCATTGCCCTTGGACTTGATGAAGAGCGTTGCCTTCTCGGTCAGGGCTTTGGTTATCATCGCCTGCGTTTTCCGTTCTGGTATGGGTGGAGCGGCGGCAACTTGTGCAAAGGTCTTGGGTGGCGCCGTGGGCACCGCCTTCGTCCTCGCCAGCTCCTCCTCCAAGGCTTCCACCCTTCCGGTGAGGGCCGACTGCGCCATGGCCCAATCAAACAACTTAGCTCTCAGTTGTCTCTTAAAGTCCCCCAGATTTCCCTCCTCGACCAGTTGTCCCGGTTTTAGAGAGTCGTCCACGAGCTTCAGGACGTCCTCGAGCCGCGTCGCGATAAGCTTCACGGTCGCAAGATCGCTTGGGCTTGCCTTGTATCGGGACGTGCCGTCATCGACTGGGCCGCCAGGCTGTTGTCCGGCTACCTGCGCCGAGTCCGGCTGCTTGTTCGGTTTCCGCTTCTTCCGTCGTGTCCGGGACTTGCGTCTCTCGGCACCCGACATTGGTGAAGAGGCGCGGCTACTGCTGGCGCTTTCCCCGACTGGGCCGCTGGGCAGTTGCCCGGCTACCTTCGCCGGTTTCGGCACACTTTTCGCCGTCTCCGGCAGTTGAGACTTCGGCCGTGGGGCCGCCGTCTCTCCCGCCGGGCGAGTCTGGGTGAGCTTGCCGGTGCCGACTGGGCCGCTGGGTCTTTGCCCGGCTACCTGCGCCAGCTTTGGCTCGCTCGCAGCCTTCCCCGCCGGCGGTGTCGTTGGCCGCGAGGCCTTCGTCTCCGCCTTCGGTTCGGACTTCCCCGTTGCGCCTTCCCCGACTGGGCCGCCGGGCTTGCGCCCGGCTACCTGCGCCGGTTTCGGCTTGTCTCCCGCCTTAGGTGCCGCTTTCGGCGCCGGCTGGCGGGGTGGCGGCATCAGATCGGTTACAGCGTCCGCACTCAGCGATCTCTGCCGGAGCAGTTTTCGCAGGTGTTTCTTCTGCTTCCTCACTTTTGCCTTCCGTTCTTTCTCACTGTCACTTTCACTCGCGTCTGCAAGCGTCCGTGCCAGCGTCTCGCTTGCTGCAGTCTTAGCGCTCCGTGCACGAGGTGTACGGAGCTCCAATTCTGGCTCGCTAAGCGCGGGGTCATGGTCTTCTGGCCTATGGGCCTCCGACTGCCCTTGTGTTGGGAGTTCGTCTTGACACGGAGTGTCAGACTCGTCCCCTGAATGGTTGGTGTTGTGACTCCGCGACGGCCCACCAGTTCCGTCGGGACAAGGTTGATTGAGAGAAGCCATGTGGTTCCCACGATCAGCTAGGGATATAAGTGGTCCACCCAGGCGTTGCCCCGCCCACCTGGGTAAGCCTTATACAACAGAGGGTCGGCCGGTCCTCTGAGGTGGCTGACTCACGACTGTTCACAACTCAACAGCCTTGCGCCCCATAGCCGCCAGCTAACGCAGAGGGTGAGGGGTGATTATAGAGATTGTCCTTCTCTTGCCCAGGCGGTTAAGCCAAGACTCCGGTCCGAAACACGCACGACGTTCCACTGCGCGCCTCACAGCGGTCGTTGAAGTACGTGTCTCAGATTACGGACGGCGCTGGTAGCGCTTGCCAGCACCGGGCTCGGGCACCCCGGGTTTGCCAGGCCCGTACGTCGGCTGTATTAGCCTTCGTCCCTGTGGTCGTGGTCTTAGACCACTCAGGAGCATCCTCCTGGGGGCAGCTCCCGGTGACTTCCACGTTGCGAAGGCCGATGCCGGCCTCCACTCCGCAGTTATACACCAAGGAATCCTCCGAGCGAGGCCGGGTCGCCGCCCGCGTTGCATCCTCTGAAAGTCAGAGGGCGCTTCGCAGTCAGCGCCCTTCCCCGCGCGTGGACATCGGCCTGCTTCCGCTTTGGCCCTCAAAAGTGAGAGCCTTGGTTTCCGCAGGAACGATGACCGCCCTACTCCCCACTGTGCTTTGTGCGCCAACCGCACACGCCAACCACAACCAACATTACATGTGGCCGGGCGGCGCCGCTAAGTTGTCCGGGCGCGGCCGGCGGAGCCGGGC
>NW_026062418.1:32500-37500 GCF_023897955.1 Schistocerca gregaria
CGGTGTGTACAAAGGGCAGGGACGTAATCAACGCGAGCTTATGACTCGCGCTTACTGGGAATTCCTCGTTCATGGGGAACAATTGCAAGCCCCAATCCCTAGCACGAAGGAGGTTCAGCGGGTTACCCCGACCTTTCGGCCTAGGAAGACACGCTGATTCCTTCAGTGTAGCGCGCGTGCGGCCCAGAACATCTAAGGGCATCACAGACCTGTTATTGCTCAATCTCGTGCGGCTAGAAGCCGCCTGTCCCTCTAAGAAGAAAAGTAATCGCTGACAGCACGAAGGATGTCACGCGACTAGTTAGCAGGCTAGAGTCTCGTTCGTTATCGGAATTAACCAGACAAATCGCTCCACCAACTAAGAACGGCCATGCACCACCACCCACCGAATCAAGAAAGAGCTATCAATCTGTCAATCCTTCCGGTGTCCGGGCCTGGTGAGGTTTCCCGTGTTGAGTCAAATTAAGCCGCAGGCTCCACTCCTGGTGGTGCCCTTCCGTCAATTCCTTTAAGTTTCAGCTTTGCAACCATACTTCCCCCGGAACCCAAAAGCTTTGGTTTCCCGGAGGCTGCCCGCCGAGTCATCGGAGGAACTGCGGCGGATCGCTGGCTGGCATCGTTTATGGTTAGAACTAGGGCGGTATCTGATCGCCTTCGAACCTCTAACTTTCGTTCTTGATTAATGAAAACATACTTGGCAAATGCTTTCGCTTCTGTTCGTCTTGCGACGATCCAAGAATTTCACCTCTAACGTCGCAATACGAATGCCCCCGCCTGTCCCTATTAATCATTACCTCGGGTTCCGAAAACCAACAAAATAGAACCGAGGTCCTATTCCATTATTCCATGCACACAGTATTCAGGCGGGCTTGCCTGCTTTAAGCACTCTAATTTGTTCAAAGTAAACGTGCCGGCCCACCGAGACACTCAACAAAGAGCACCCTGGTAGGATTTAAACGGGGTCCGCCTCGGGACGCGAAAGCACCCCTTCGGCTCGCCCCACCGGCAGGACGTCCCACGATACATGCCAGTTAAACACCGACGGGCGGTGAACCAACAGCGTGGGACACAAATCCAACTACGAGCTTTTTAACCGCAACAACTTTAATATACGCTATTGGAGCTGGAATTACCGCGGCTGCTGGCACCAGACTTGCCCTCCAATAGATACTCGTTAAAGGATTTAAAGTGTACTCATTCCGATTACGGGGCCTCGGATGAGTCCCGTATCGTTATTTTTCGTCACTACCTCCCCGTGCCGGGAGTGGGTAATTTGCGCGCCTGCTGCCTTCCTTGGATGTGGTAGCCGTTTCTCAGGCTCCCTCTCCGGAATCGAACCCTGATTCCCCGTTACCCGTTACAACCATGGTAGGCGCAGAACCTACCATCGACAGTTGATAAGGCAGACATTTGAAAGATGCGTCGCCGGTACGAGGACCGTGCGATCAGCCCAAAGTTATTCAGAGTCACCAAGGCAAACGGACCAGACAAGCCAATCCGATTGGTTTTGATCTAATAAAAGCGTCCCTTCCATCTCTGGTCGGGACTCTGTTTGCATGTATTAGCTCTAGAATTACCACAGTTATCCAAGTAACGTGGGTACGATCTAAGGAACCATAACTGATTTAATGAGCCATTCGCGGTTTCACCTTAATGCGGCTTGTACTGAGACATGCATGGCTTAATCTTTGAGACAAGCATATGACTACTGGCAGGATCAACCAGGGAGCTGCGTCAACTAGAGCTGAGCAGCCGGCCGCCCGGGAGTGTGTCCCGGGGGCCCGCGCGAACACGCAAGCGTCCGCTCAATTATTCTGCAAACAGGAGGAGGCCGAGCTCCCCTGCACGATACACCTCGAAACCCTCTCAGGTCCCGGCGGCGCGCAGCGCCGTCCTAGGTACTTGGTCGGTTTCGAGAGAGGCGCAATCGCCCGGAGTTAGGCGAGTAGACGGTTTTAGTGCGAACACCCTTGCTCCCAACTGAGCTTGCCGCTGCCGACAGAGGCCCGGGAGCGTGCTGTCGTGGCATTGCCGGCGGGAGACAACACGCGCCACCTATGGTGACCGGCAGCTCCAACGCCAGCGCCACACAAGGGCAAAGCCCCACTTGGGTGCAGAAGCGAACTCTCCCAGCACAGCGCACGCGCCAACACGTCCGCACAACTGCGATACAAACCACCTGCGAGAACCGCTGGGGCGAGCCGAGCAGCAGACGGCGTCGCGGCGCCGAGTGCCAGGCGGCGGCGCATCCTCAACGCACACAGTCCTCAATCAGACCAGCACACTGCAGATGTCCACCGCGCTTCGCACCGGGCTCGGCTGAACCAACTTTGGCCGCCAGGCGCCGCGTGCAGGGTGCGCCGCAGCGTAGCTGCGCCGCCTGCCGGGCCCGTCGGCTGGCGCTCCTGCCACTCGGCGCCCCCCACCAGCCGCCTGTTGCGCGTGCGCCCACGCAGCGCGCGGCCAACACGCCGGGCGGCCCCCCTTCACCGGCCGGGAACAGTCCCACCAAGCCACCGCCGCGTATCGCTTCATACCCACATGGGCCTAGTCACGCGTGTGGATGTGGCGGGTACCGCTGAAACAACCGGTTAATAGCTGTACCGATCGTCGCCATCACAGATTCACCTCCAGCGTGAACAACCGCTCAACAACGGATTTCCAGTTCATTTGCGTATCTTGGGCAGTAAACGTAGATGTCCACCTACATTTGCGAATTCAACAATTCTTGCATGCCAGGATGTCATGTGTCACGACACGCTACATCAGACCACATACACACTGCGACATGTGCAGAAGAGAACACGTGGAAGGTGGCCCGCGCACGTATGCGATGTACCTTCCGCGATCCACTGTCAACCGGCATCTGCGGCATGTCCCAGATATGGAACGCGGTCCACCAGGGTAGCACTTTGTGTGAGGCAATACGACAAAGTCGGAATACACGCGTCACTACATCAGACGGCTCACGCTGACCTGACCTGACCTGACTCACCGCACCACCACCCCCAGCGACCCAGGGTGACATACAATGCGTTCGTACGTTCCTCCCACACGCCTCTACGGCGTACCACAGTGCAACCTAGCTGTTATTGGGAGACGAGACAAGTAGCATCAAGCACAACATATGGAAATTGAGATTCGACACCGTTGGGCACAGCCAGCGTACGGTCACACGTATCACACTACTTCACTCTGTACGTAACGACCGATGATCGGTACAGCGTGTGGGTTACGCGTACGACATCAGCGGACAATGGACACAGACCATACCACGACGTACACTGAGGGCGTCGACATCTGAATGCAACTGAACAGCTGCGAGGCTCATTTAACACTCAAACGCCAGACCGACCAGCTTGAGAGGACAGAGACACAAAGAGGGGGACAGAGGGGGACAGAGGGGGGGGAGGGGGGGGGGTCGGCGATATAGTCCTATTGCAGTACAATTGACAGTGGATAGCAGGAATATGTGGAAAGTAAGCAACACTCGCAAGACATCTACATGAGGATAACAACGACACCAGAGATTCCGAGCAGTGAACTATGTTAGGCAAAGGGACAACGTGGGTTAGGTTAAGGGACAACGTGGGTTAGGTTAAGGGACAACGTGGGTTAGGTTAAGGGACAACGTGGGTTAGGTTAAGGGACAACGTGGGTTAGGTTAAGGGACAACGTGGGTTAGGTTAAGGGACAACGTGGGTTAGGTTAAGGGACAACGTGGGTTAGGTTAAGGGACAACGTGGGTTAGGTTAAGGGACAACGTGCGGTTAGGTTAAGAGGACAACGTTGGGTAGGTTAAGGGACAACGTGGGTTAGGTTAAGGGACAACGTGGGTTAGGTTAAGGGACAACGTGGGTTTGGTTAAGGGACAACGTGGGGTTAGGTTAAGGGACAACGTGGGTTAGGTTAAGGGACAACGTGGGTTAGGTTAAGGGACAACGTGGGTTAGGTTAAGGGACAACGTGGGTTAGGTTAAGGGACAACGTGGGTTAGGTTAAGGGACAACGTGGGTTAGGTTAGGGACAACGTGGGTTTAGGTTAAGGCGACAACGTGGGTTAGGTTAAGGGACAACGTCGGTTAGGTTAAGGGGACAACGTCGGTTTAGGTTAAGGGACAACTTGAGTTAGGTTAAGGGACAACTTGAGTTAGGTTAAGGGACAACTTGAGTTAGGTTATAGGGACAACTTGAGTTAGGTTAAGGGACAAACGTGAGGTTAGGTTAAGGGACAAATTGAGTTAGGTTAAGGGACAACTTGAGTTAGGTTAAGGGACAACTTGAGTTAGGTTAAGGGACAAATTGAGTTAGGTTAAGGGACAAATTGAGTTAGGTTAAGGGACAAATTGAGTTAGGTTAAGGGACAAATTGAGTTAGGTTAAGGGACAAATTGAGTTAGGTTAAGGGACAAATTGAGTTAGGTTAAGGGACAAATTGAGTTAGGGTTAAGGGACAAATTGAGTTAGGTTAAGGGGACAAATTGAGTTAGGTTAAGGGACAACTTGAGTTAGGTTAAAGGCGACAACTTGAGTTAGGTAAGGGACAACTTGAGTTAGGTTAAGGGACAACTTGAGTTAGGTTAAGGGACACTTGAGTTAGGTTAAGGGACAACTTGAGTTAGGTTAAGGGACAACTTGAGTTAGGTTAAGGGACAACTTGAGTTAGGTTAAGGGACAACTTGAGTTAGGTTAAGGGACAACTTGAGTTAGGTTAAGGGACAACTTGAGTTAGGTTAAGGGACAACTTGAGTTAGGTTAAGGGACAACTTGAGTTAGGTTAAGGGACAACTTGAGTTAGGTTAAGGGACAACTTTGAGTTAGGTTAAGGGGACAACTTGAGTTAGGTTAAGGGACAACTTGAGTTAGGTTAAGGGACAACTTGAGTTAGGTTAAGGGACAACTTGAGTTAGGTTAAGGGACAACTTGAGTTAGGTTAAGGGACAACTTGAGTTAGTAAAGGGACAACTTGAGTTAGGTTAAGGGACAACTTGAGTTAGGTTAA
>NW_026062418.1:47500-52500 GCF_023897955.1 Schistocerca gregaria
CCCTGCACGATACACCTCGAAACCCTCTCAGGTCCCGGCGGCGCGCAGCGCCGTCCTAGGTACTTGGTCGGTTTCGAGAGAGGCGCAATCGCCCGGAGTTAGGCGAGTAGACGGTTTTAGTGCGAACACCCTTGCTCCCAACTGAGCTTGCCGCTGCCGACAGAGGCCCGGGAGCGTGCTGTCGTGGCATTGCCGGCGGGAGACAACACGCGCCACCTATGGTGACCGGCAGCTCCAACGCCAGCGCCACACAAGGGCAAAGCCCCACTTGGGTGCAGAAGCGAACTCTCCCAGCACAGCGCACGCGCCAACACGTCCGCACAACTGCGATACAAACCACCTGCGAGAACCGCTGGGGCGACCGAGCAGCAGACGGCGTCGCGGCGCCGAGTGCCAGGCGGCGGCGCATCCTCAACGCACACAGTCCTCAATCAGACCAGCACACTGCAGATGTCCACCGCGCTTCGCACCGGGCTCGGCTGAACCAACTTTGGCCGCCAGGCGCCGCGTGCAGGGTGCGCCGCAGCGTAGCTGCGCCGCCTGCCGGGCCCGTCGGCTGGCGCTCCTGCCACTCGGCGCCCCCCACCAGCCGCCTGTTGCGCGTGCGCCCACGCAGCGCGCGGCCAACACGCCGGGCGGCCCCCCTTCACCGGCCGGGAACAGTCCCACCAAGCCACCGCCGCGTATCGCTTCATACCCACATGGGCCTAGTCACGCGTGTGGATGTGGCGGGTACCGCTGAAACAACCGGTTAATAGCTGTACCGATCGTCGCCATCACAGATTCACCTCCAGCGTGAACAACCGCTCAACAACGGATTTCCAGTTCATTTGCGTATCTTGGGCAGTAAACGTAGATGTCCACCTACATTTGCGAATTCAACAATTCTTGCATGCCAGGATGTCATGTGTCACGACACGCTACATCAGACCACATACACACTGCGACATGTGCAGAAGAGAACACGTGGAAGGTGGCCCGCGCACGTATGCGATGTACCTTCCGCGATCCACTGTCAACCGGCATCTGCGGCATGTCCCAGATATGGAACGCGGTCCACCAGGGTAGCACTTTGTGTGAGGCAATACGACAAAGTCGGAATACACGCGTCACTACATCAGACGGCTCACGCTGACCTGACCTGACCTGACTCACCGCACCACCACCCCCAGCGACCCAGGGTGACATACAATGCGTTCGTACGTTCCTCCCACACGCCTCTACGGCGTACCACAGTGCAACCTAGCTGTTATTGGGAGACGAGACAAGTAGCATCAAGCACAACATATGGAAATTGAGATTCGACACCGTTGGGCACAGCCAGCGTACGGTCACACGTATCACACTACTTCACTCTGTACGTAACGACCGATGATCGGTACAGCGTGTGGGTTACGCGTACGACATCAGCGGACAATGGACACAGACCATACCACGACGTACACTGAGGGCGTCGACATCTGAATGCAACTGAACAGCTGCGAGGCTCATTTAACACTCAAACGCCAGACCGACCAGCTTGAGAGGACAGAGACACAAAGAGGGGGACAGAGGGGGACAGAGGGGGGGGAGGGGGGGGGGTCGGCGATATAGTCCTATTGCAGTACAATTGACAGTGGATAGCAGGAATATGTGGAAAGTAAGCAACACTCGCAAGACATCTACATGAGGATAACAACGACACCAGAGATTCCGAGCAGTGAACTATGTTAGGCAAAGGGACAACGTGGGTTAGGTTAAGGGACAACGTGGGTTAGGTTAAGGGACAACGTGGGTTAGGTTAAGGGACAACGTGGGTTAGGTTAAGGGACAACGTGGGTTAGGTTAAGGGACAACGTGGGTTAGGTTAAGGGACAACGTGGGTTAGGTTAAGGGACAACGTGGGTTAGGTTAAGGGACAACGTGGGTTAGGTTAAGGGACAACGTCGGTTAGGTTAAGGGACAACGTGGGTTAGGTTAAGGGACAACGTGGGTTAGGTTAAGGGACAACGTGGGTTAGGTTAAGGGACAACGTGGGTTAGGTTAAGGGACAACGTGGGTTAGGTTAAGGGACAACGTGGGTTAGGTTAAGGGACAACGTGGGTTAGGTTAAGGGACAACGTGGGTTAGGTTAAGGGACAACGTGGGTTAGGTTAAGGGACAACTTGAGTTAGGTTAAGGGACAACTTGAGTTAGGTTAAGGGACAACTTGAGTTAGGTTAAGGGACAACTTGAGTTAGGTTAAGGGACAACTTGAGTTAGGTTAAGGGACAAATTGAGTTAGGTTAAGGGACAAATTGAGTTAGGTTAAGGGACAAATTGAGTTAGGTTAAGGGACAAATTGAGTTAGGTTAAGGGACAAATTGAGTTAGGTTAAGGGACAAATTGAGTTAGGTTAAGGGACAAATTGAGTTAGGTTAAGGGACAACTTGAGTTAGGTTAAGGGACAACTTGAGTTAGGTTAAGGGACAACTTGAGTTAGGTTAAGGGACAACTTGAGTTAGGTTAAGGGACAACTTGAGTTAGGTTAAGGGACAAATTGAGTTAGGTTAAGGGACAAATTGAGTTAGGTTAAGGGACAAATTGAGTTAGGTTAAGGGACAAATTGAGTTAGGTTAAGGGACAACTTGAGTTAGGTTAAGGGACAACTTGAGTTAGGTTAAGGGACAACTTGAGTTAGGTTAAGGGACAACTTGAGTTAGGTTAAGGGACAACTTGAGTTAGGTTAAGGGACAACTTGAGTTAGGTTAAGGGACAACTTGAGTTAGGTTAAGGGACAACTTGAGTTAGGTTAAGGGACAAATTGAGTTAGGTTAAGGGACAAATTGAGTTAGGTTAAGGGACAAATTGAGTTAGGTTAAGGGACAAATTGAGTTAGGTTAAGGGACAACTTGAGTTAGGTTAAGGGACAAATTGAGTTAGGTTAAGGGACAACTTGAGTTAGGTTAAGGGACAACTTGAGTTAGGTTAAGGGACAACTTGAGTTAGGTTAAGGGACAACTTGAGTTAGGTTAAGGGACAACTTGAGTTAGGTTAAGGGACAACTTGAGTTAGGTTAAGGGACAACTTGAGTTAGGTTAAGGGACAACTTGAGTTAGGTTAAGGGACAAATTGAGTTAGGTTAAGGGACAAATTGAGTTAGGTTAAGGGACAAATTGAGTTAGGTTAAGGGACAAATTGAGTTAGGTTAAGGGACAAATTGAGTTAGGTTAAGGGACAACTTGAGTTAGGTTAAGGGACAACTTGAGTTAGGTTAAGGGACAACTTGAGTTAGGTTAAGGGACAACTTGAGTTAGGTTAAGGGACAACTTGAGTTAGGTTAAGGGACAACTTGAGTTAGGTTAAGGGACAAATTGAGTTAGGTTAAGGGACAAATTGAGTTAGGTTAAGGGACAAATTGAGTTAGGTTAAGGGACAACTTGAGTTAGGTTAAGGGACAAATTGAGTTAGGTTAAGGGACAAATTGAGTTAGGTTAAGCGATAATCTGGTACAGCCACAGTTAGGTTAAGCGATAATCTGGTACAGCCACAGTTAGGTTAAGCGATAATCTGGTACAGCCACAGTTAGGTTAAGCGATAATCTGGTACAGCCACAGTTAGGTTAAGCGATAATCTGGTACAGCCACAGTTAGGTTAAGCGATAATCTGGTACAGCCACAGTTAGGTTAAGCGATAAACTGGTACAGCCACAGTTAGGTTAAGCGATAAACTGGTACAGCCACAGTTAGGTTAAGCGATAAACTGGTACAGCCACAGTTAGGTTAAGCGATAAACTGGTACAGCCACAGTTAGGTTAAGCGATAAACTGGTACAGCCACAGTTAGGTTAAGCGATAAACTGGTACAGCCACAGTTAGGTTAAGCGATAAACTGGTACAGCCACAGTTAGGTTAAGCGATAAACTGGTACAGCCACAGTTAGGTTAAGCGATAAACTGGTACAGCCACAGTTAGGTTAAGCGATAAACTGGTACAGCCACAGTTAGGTTAAGCGATAAACTGGTACAGCCACAGTTAGGTTAAGCGATAAACTGGTACAGCCACAGTTAGGTTAAGCGATAAAGTTGGTTAAATTTGGTATTGTGTGGGAAGGGGGCAGAGAGAGAGGGGGGGGGGTGGATAGTGGTGGCAGTACACGGATGCCTGAGTCACCGTCAGATACGTCACGTCGGTTCGATGCTTGTAGCAAGAGGCTGGCGGATGTGTGTCTCTCACTTCTGCAATTTTTCATGTGGTATAACACGAGGGCGGGGGATGATATTTGGTGCCCCTCTGTGTAGGATGTGTGTTGGTGGTGTTGATTTATCTGAGCAATGGTAGTTGTCGGAGGAGTGGGGTATTGTGCTTTTATAGGTGGACCTACTGCTCTGGTTATCATAGTGTCGACGGTGCAATGTGGCAGAGAGGATGCACTCGACATTGTCGCATTCCAGATGTTTACGTATTGTGTGTCTCCGTTGCAGGCCGAGAGTGGTGCATGTTCGAGTGTCTGGCTGACGTGCGATTCACGTTGTGTGCCCAGTCTTACAGCACGTATAGGGACATTCGCATAAATCATCTATATTTGGCCTTGCATCATTTACTAAGCAGTGCCGTGAGACGACCGAACTATTAGGAAAGTACTGATGTACCGCATAATGTTTACCTTCCACCACACGGCGAGTATCGACTGTGCCCAGCGTTGCCACCGCAGGCAGCGGTCACCGTCACCATTGTGCGGCGGAACGGAACATCTATATCCTCAGAGGAGCACTCTTTGCCGCCGGGCGTCACGTCTCGCGGCCTGCCGGCCAGCGCCCACGACGAACTTACTGCATGTATAGGGACAGCGGGAATTTGGCATACTTGATATAACTCTTCATGAGGCGCAAGATATAGGGGTGGATTGCAACTTACGACTGCGAGAAAAGTCCGCCGTTCATCCGCCGGAGTTGCGATTTCGGCGGGGCACGTACGGTCGCGGGTGGAGCACTTGGTGCGGCGTACGCACCCGGGTTGCGGCTCCTGCGCTGGAGGGGGGTGC
>NW_026062418.1:57500-70000 GCF_023897955.1 Schistocerca gregaria
CTTTCCTCCCAATCCCCAGTATCTTCCACAACCTCAGTACAATACTCAAAGAATATACAATTATGGTCACTCACTGTGAGATTGTCAACAACTCTCCAGTCACAAACGTGCGGTGCCGAGCTCTGAGTTGCCAAAGTCACATCAATATTGGAAACAGCACCCGCCCTCCCTGAAAAGGTAGGTGGGTGTCCAGGTTGATTCATCACATCAAGATGCATTTGCATAATCAAGTTCTCGAGCTCGACACCCCGCTCATCCTGCTCCGCACTGTGCCACAGAGGAGACTTGGCGTTCGCATCCATACAGACTATTACAGACTTGCCTTGTAAAGTTCTGAGTATCCAGTCCAACTGATCCAAAAATCCAGTTATATGCTGCCGAAATTGACAGTATACATTAACAATGAAAACTAAATTCGTCAACAAATTAAGTTGCACCACAATCACATGTTCATTACAAAATTGTGTTAAAACAGTGGTCTTGATCAGTTTATTCAGCACTACAACAGCAGTCATAGGATTCTCCCCTGAGGAAACCACTTGCGCGGACGCAGGAAATCCGGGAATCCGACCAGCACAGGAGGCCGGCTCTTGGATCACAAGAATATCCAGTAACTCTTCCTCCGCTATCTTTCTCAGCTCTTGCGCAACCAGATGGCTGCGCATAGCATTAATCTGCAGCAACCTGAATCGCCCCATTAGCCAGGGGGATAGAAAACATGAAGGCGGCTAGCAGGCCAAGGCTTCAAAAAATCCGAGACATTTCGTCCATACATCTTGACCATATCTCTGTAAATTTTTTCTATATCAAATTTCCGGCCCCTTCTAGCAAACACCTTCTCCACCAAAAGTTTTAGATCATCAGGTTGCGTTGGAATATTAGCAGCATGCAAATGAATGCAGTCAACATCCTCCAAGGCTGGGTAAGTAATATCTTCCCCACCCCTATGCTCGGTTCTAACAAGCTGCCTCAGTGCAACAGTTAACAATGCAGGCTCTTCAAGCCTTGACAATCGCAACTTGAGGTCGAAATTATCATAGGTGTCACCTGGACCAACTGCATTGTAAGATACACCGCCACCATCACTATTTACACATTTTACATCGGTAACATTCACAATATTTACATCTGAACCTTCACTACCACCACCACCTCCAACTTCAATAGGGACTAACGACACACCATGTCGGTCTTGATTTGAGAAATCTTGGATCACAGACTCCTCCACACTGGCACTCAATGGCCGACAAGTTAGCCGACCCATAGCTGCCTCCAAGTCGACCTCCGTCTGGACGCCGACCTCCACCATCAGACTGCCCGTGGAACTCCGAACGTCGTCGGAGCAGAGTAAAGAACCTGTGGACAGAGCCTTATAAATTAACCTACCCCTCTCTGCGTCCCTCTTTTCTTTACTAGGTGATTTTTTCTTAGGCGCCTTACGGGTCGCCATAATCTGTCCTCTGTACAATCCTGTCTAAGAACATTCGGTAGGTGGGGCAATCCTTCGGTCCTCCACACTTCCTACCACGTTTCTTACATGGTATGCACACAGGAGGTCTGTCCTTGTTAGGGCAGTCCCTCCTTTCATGCCCCACCAGCCCGCAGTGAGCACATACAGACTGATCTTCACTACAATATTTGTTTGTATGATTTAAGTCTTGGCACTTGGTGCATCGTGGAACCGCCAAGTAATCCTTAATGTTTAGTGCAGAGTATCCTACATATAACCTCCCAATTCTTGTTAATGGCTTCCAAAGTTCAGGTGAAACCTCCACCACATGATGCACAGTCAGCTTCTCCCTCGGCCCTACTTTAAATCGCAATCTGAACTGACTGTCAAACTCCTCCCTCGTCATAGACACATCAAAATTCTGTGTATATATCGCATCCAACAGGCTGTCCGCATTCATATGAGTAGGAACATCATACAGGCACATTAAAGGCCTGCGTTTCCTTGGCGGTTCACACTTAACCTTCTCCATCAATTCCTGATTTGCCATTATTCTTTGACTATCTTCTTGTGTAGCTGTCTCAACAATTAGTACATTTTTTGCAGTCCTGACCGTGTTAATTTTAATTTTGTCACGTTTGGGATTAATGCATTTTTCGAAAGCAGTCTTAACAGCACGTATATCCTCGCCTGCCTTTGGTTTAATAAATACAGTCGGGTATGTCTTTTTAATATTGTGCTCAATTGTTTCCCTTGCCGACGGTGCTTTAGCCGCAGGGGCACTCGCAACCGCGGCATAAGACCGTGCCACTGCGGGCTGACCTCTGAGACGCTCATTCTCTTTCTCTAGTTCCAACAACCGACCCTCAAGTTGTGAGTGGGCCATCGCCCATCGAGCTACACAGTCCCTAATATGATTAATCGCGTAGTTGCTGATCTTACCGTTTTTAACACTAGAATCCAGCAACTTCAAAAAGCGCGTGTGTCGCTCAGCGACAGTCAAATTCTCCTCCATCATCGAATCGCCCTCGAGCGCATTATCACTCTCTACATTTTCAGCCATATTGACGAATTAGAGAGTGAAAAATGGAGGCCCGTCTCTTTCCCCGGACCGGCCTCTCTGGCATGGGGGGAGGCTAAATGCAGCTCGCTCACCGGTCCCGCCCCTTGACCAAGAGCTTTCCACAACAGAGCTGCTAGGTTTAGCACGCCGTGGGTACAGCGCACTAGTCCTCTTCGACGGCTGCACCATCGAGGTTTTCACCCGCTCCCTTGCCGACGAATGCCACCCGCATTCCGGGAGAGCGGATTCACCCTCCGTCCTTCGCCCCCTACTAGGCCGAGTTCCCACCAAAGGCTAAAGACCCGGTCCTACTCAGGTGCCGGGCCGGTCCCCCAGACATTCAGGGGTTTGGACCCATCTAACCTAACCGGGGACATGTCACCACGCCCCGGCTTGGCGGATCATGCCCCGGATATCCAGGGGCAAGGCGGGTGACCTTCGCCGACTTGGGCCAGGTTCCCGCCGCGAAGAGTGCAGCCGCCGGAACCGGTGTGCAAGATGTTCAGCACACCGTCGCCCCCCTGCCCTTTAGTCGCCCGAAGGCTTAACAGCTCCACCACGAGAAGGCGGGCAGGGGCACTTGGGAAGGAGAGGCTGGCTGGTCGAGACGCATCCTTCCCCCGCTGCCTATTCCCAACCATGGACCTACGCAATTTGCAGGCCCACAGCATGAGACAGCCGGAGCTAGTAGATAGGGACAGCGGGAATCTCGTTAATCCATTCATGCGCGTCACTAATTAGATGACGAGGCATTTGGCTACCTTAAGAGAGTCATAGTTACTCCCGCCGTTTACCCGCGCTTGCTTGAATTTCTTCACGTTGACATTCAGAGCACTGGGCAGAAATCACATTGCGTCAACACCCGCTAGGGCCATCGCAATGCTTTGTTTTAATTAGACAGTCGGATTCCCCCAGTCCGTGCCAGTTCTGAGTTGATCGTTGAATGGCGGCCGAAGAGAATCCGCGCACCCGCGCGCCCCCGGAGGAGCACGCTAAGGCGGACGCGGCCTCGCAGCAAGGAAGATCCGTGGGAGGCCAAGGCACGGGACCGAGCTCGGATCCTGCACGCAGGTTGAAGCACCGGGGCGCGAACGCCGCGCAGGCGCGCGCATCCTGCACCGCCGGCCAGCACGAGGCCAACCAACGGCGAGAGCAGACCACGCCCGCGCTAAACGCCCGCACTTACCGGCACCCCTACGGCACTCACCTCGCCCAGGCCCGGCACGTTAGCGCTGACCCACTTCCCGACCAAGCCCGACACGCCCCGATCCTCAGAGCCAATCCTTATCCCGAAGTTACGGATCCAATTTGCCGACTTCCCTTACCTACATTATTCTATCGACTAGAGGCTCTTCACCTTGGAGACCTGCTGCGGATATGGGTACGAACCGGCGCGACACCTCCACGTGGCCCTCTCCCGGATTTTCAAGGTCCGAGGGGAAGATCGGGACACCGCCGCAACTGCGGTGCTCTTCGCGTTCCAAACCCTATCTCCCTGCTAGAGGATTCCAGGGAACTCGAACGCTCATGCAGAAAAGAAAACTCTTCCCCGATCTCCCGACGGCGTCTCCGGGTCCTTTTGGGTTACCCCGACGAGCATCTCTAAAAGAGGGGCCCGACTTATATCGGTTCCGCTGCCGGGTTCCGGAATAGGAACCGGATTCCCTTTCGCCCAACGGGGGCCAGCACAAAGTGCATCATGCTATGACGGCCCCCATCAACATCGGATTTCTCCTAGGGCTTAGGATCGACTGACTCGTGTGCAACGGCTGTTCACACGAAACCCTTCTCCGCGTCAGCCCTCCAGGGCCTCGCTGGAGTATTTGCTACTACCACCAAGATCTGCACCGACGGCGGCTCCAGGCAGGCTCACGCCCAGACCCTTCTGCGCCCACCGCCGCGACCCTCCTACTCGTCAGGGCTTCGCGGCCGGCCGCGAGGACCGGCCATGACTGCCAGACTGACGGCCGAGTATAGGCACGACGCTTCAGCGCCATCCATTTTCAGGGCTAGTTGCTTCGGCAGGTGAGTTGTTACACACTCCTTAGCGGATTCCGACTTCCATGGCCACCGTCCTGCTGTCTTAAGCAACCAACGCCTTTCATGGTTTCCCATGAGCGTCGATTCGGGCGCCTTAACTCGGCGTTTGGTTCATCCCACAGCGCCAGTTCTGCTTACCAAAAGTGGCCCACTTGGCACTCCGATCCGAGTCGTTTGCTCGCGGCTTCAGCATATCAAGCAAGCCGGAGATCTCACCCATTTAAAGTTTGAGAATAGGTTGAGGTCGTTTCGGCCCCAAGGCCTCTAATCATTCGCTTTACCGGATGAGACTCGTACGAGCACCAGCTATCCTGAGGGAAACTTCGGAGGGAACCAGCTACTAGATGGTTCGATTAGTCTTTCGCCCCTATACCCAGCTCCGACGATCGATTTGCACGTCAGAATCGCTACGGACCTCCATCAGGGTTTCCCCTGACTTCGTCCTGGCCAGGCATAGTTCACCATCTTTCGGGTCCCAACGTGTACGCTCTAGGTGCGCCTCACCTCGCAATGAGGACGAGACGCCCCGGGAGTGCGGAGGCCGCCGCCCCGTGAAGGGCGGGGAAGCCCCATCCTCCCTCGGCCCGCGCAAGGCGAGACCTTCACTTTCATTACGCCTTTAGGTTTCGTACAGCCCAATGACTCGCGCACATGTTAGACTCCTTGGTCCGTGTTTCAAGACGGGTCGTGAAATTGTCCAAAGCTGAAGCGCCGCTGACGGGAGCGATTATTCCGCCCGAGAGCATCCCGAGCCAACAGCGGCGCGGGTCCGGGGCCGGGCCAGGTAGGTCCGTCATCCGGGAAGAACCGCGCGCGCTTGCCGGGAGCCCGAGCGCCCAAAGGGGCGAATCGACTCCTCCAGATATACCGCCGAGCAGCCAGCCAGGACACCGGGGCTCTGCCCAACAGACGCGAACCGAGGCCCGCGGAAGGACAGGCTGCGCACCCGGGCCGTAGGCCGGCACCCAGCGGGTCGCGACGTCCTACTAGGGGAGAAGTGCGGCCCACCGCACACCGGAACGGCCCCACCCCGCGGCGAGTGGAAAGGCAACCGGACACGACCCCGCCGCGGATTGCTCCGCGCGGGCGGCCGGCCCCATCTGCCGAGGGCGGGGGCCAGTGGCCGGATGGGCGTGAATCTCACCCGTTCGACCTTTCGGACTTCTCACGTTTACCCCAGAACGGTTTCACGTACTTTTGAACTCTCTCTTCAAAGTTCTTTTCAACTTTCCCTCACGGTACTTGTTCGCTATCGGTCTCGTGGTCATATTTAGTCTCAGATGGAGTTTACCACCCACTTGGAGCTGCACTCTCAAGCAACCCGACTCGAAGGAGAGGTCCCGCCGACGCTCGCACCGGCCGCTACGGGCCTGGCACCCTCTACGGGCCGTGGCCTCATTCAAGTTGGACTTGGGCTCGGCGCGAGGCGTCGGGGTAGTGGACCCTCCCAAACACCACATGCCACGACAGGCGGCAGCCTGCGGGGTTCGGTGCTGGACTCTTCCCTGTTCGCTCGCCGCTACTGGGGGAATCCTTGTTAGTTTCTTTTCCTCCGCTTAGTAATATGCTTAAATTCAGCGGGTAGTCTCGCCTGCTCTGAGGTCGTTGTACGAGGTGTCGCACGCCACACCGCCAGCCGGCTGTGCACGCTACCGAGAAAGTACCGGTATGCGAACCGCCAGGCGACGGGCGCGCATCGCACGTTTAAGGAGACGCGGCCGGCCACACAGGCGACCACGACACTCCCACGTCTCCGAAGCGGGACAAACGCCGCGCGCTTCAGTATACGTAGCCGACCCTCAGCCAGACGTGGCCCGGGAACGGAATCCATGGACCGCAATGTGCGTTCGAAACGTCGATGTTCATGTGTCCTGCAGTTCACATGTCGACGCGCAATTTGCTGCGTTCTTCATCGACCCACGAGCCGAGTGATCCACCGTCCTGGGTGATCTTTTCCTTTTCAGTCTCCCACTGTCTCTTTCAAGACAGTAGCATTTGCGGGACTGAGGCGTCTGACGGCCCCTGTTCCACTATTTTTTTTGTGTCCAACGGCCTCACAGCCGATGGGCGTCGTACGGCTCCACACCGGAGCGGACAGGCACTCGGGCGAACGTCATTCAAAACCGGCGCCAGGCGCCAGGTACCGCAGGCCAGCCGCTCCAGAGCTTCAGCGCTCGTACCACACAACAACAACACTTCCGCTAGTTTTGAGAGGCACGCGTGGTTCCGCACGCGGCGCACGGCCACTGCCGTACAGGTAGCGTGTTGCGCGACACGACACGCACATCGAAAGACATGCAGTCTAGTCGGTAATGATCCTTCCGCAGGTTCACCTACGGAAACCTTGTTACGACTTTTACTTCCTCTAAATGATCAAGTTTGGTCATCTTTCCGGTAGCATCGGCAACGACAGAGTCGATGCCGCGTACCAGTCCGAAGACCTCACTAAATCATTCAATCGGTAGTAGCGACGGGCGGTGTGTACAAAGGGCAGGGACGTAATCAACGCGAGCTTATGACTCGCGCTTACTGGGAATTCCTCGTTCATGGGGAACAATTGCAAGCCCCAATCCCTAGCACGAAGGAGGTTCAGCGGGTTACCCCGACCTTTCGGCCTAGGAAGACACGCTGATTCCTTCAGTGTAGCGCGCGTGCGGCCCAGAACATCTAAGGGCATCACAGACCTGTTATTGCTCAATCTCGTGCGGCTAGAAGCCGCCTGTCCCTCTAAGAAGAAAAGTAATCGCTGACAGCACGAAGGATGTCACGCGACTAGTTAGCAGGCTAGAGTCTCGTTCGTTATCGGAATTAACCAGACAAATCGCTCCACCAACTAAGAACGGCCATGCACCACCACCCACCGAATCAAGAAAGAGCTATCAATCTGTCAATCCTTCCGGTGTCCGGGCCTGGTGAGGTTTCCCGTGTTGAGTCAAATTAAGCCGCAGGCTCCACTCCTGGTGGTGCCCTTCCGTCAATTCCTTTAAGTTTCAGCTTTGCAACCATACTTCCCCCGGAACCCAAAAGCTTTGGTTTCCCGGAGGCTGCCCGCCGAGTCATCGGAGGAACTGCGGCGGATCGCTGGCTGGCATCGTTTATGGTTAGAACTAGGGCGGTATCTGATCGCCTTCGAACCTCTAACTTTCGTTCTTGATTAATGAAAACATACTTGGCAAATGCTTTCGCTTCTGTTCGTCTTGCGACGATCCAAGAATTTCACCTCTAACGTCGCAATACGAATGCCCCCGCCTGTCCCTATTAATCATTACCTCGGGTTCCGAAAACCAACAAAATAGAACCGAGGTCCTATTCCATTATTCCATGCACACAGTATTCAGGCGGGCTTGCCTGCTTTAAGCACTCTAATTTGTTCAAAGTAAACGTGCCGGCCCACCGAGACACTCAACAAAGAGCACCCTGGTAGGATTTAAACGGGGTCCGCCTCGGGACGCGAAAGCACCCCTTCGGCTCGCCCCACCGGCAGGACGTCCCACGATACATGCCAGTTAAACACCGACGGGCGGTGAACCAACAGCGTGGGACACAAATCCAACTACGAGCTTTTTAACCGCAACAACTTTAATATACGCTATTGGAGCTGGAATTACCGCGGCTGCTGGCACCAGACTTGCCCTCCAATAGATACTCGTTAAAGGATTTAAAGTGTACTCATTCCGATTACGGGGCCTCGGATGAGTCCCGTATCGTTATTTTTCGTCACTACCTCCCCGTGCCGGGAGTGGGTAATTTGCGCGCCTGCTGCCTTCCTTGGATGTGGTAGCCGTTTCTCAGGCTCCCTCTCCGGAATCGAACCCTGATTCCCCGTTACCCGTTACAACCATGGTAGGCGCAGAACCTACCATCGACAGTTGATAAGGCAGACATTTGAAAGATGCGTCGCCGGTACGAGGACCGTGCGATCAGCCCAAAGTTATTCAGAGTCACCAAGGCAAACGGACCAGACAAGCCAATCCGATTGGTTTTGATCTAATAAAAGCGTCCCTTCCATCTCTGGTCGGGACTCTGTTTGCATGTATTAGCTCTAGAATTACCACAGTTATCCAAGTAACGTGGGTACGATCTAAGGAACCATAACTGATTTAATGAGCCATTCGCGGTTTCACCTTAATGCGGCTTGTACTGAGACATGCATGGCTTAATCTTTGAGACAAGCATATGACTACTGGCAGGATCAACCAGGGAGCTGCGTCAAGTAGAGCTGAGCAGCCGGCCGCCCGGGAGTGTGTCCCGGGGGCCCGCGCGAACACGCAAGCGTCCGCTCAATTATTCTGCAAACAGGAGGAGGCCGAGCTCCCCTGCACGATACACCTCGAAACCCTCTCAGGTCCCGGCGGCGCGCAGCGCCGTCCTAGGTACTTGGTCGGTTTCGAGAGAGGCGCAATCGCCCGGAGTTAGGCGAGTAGACGGTTTTAGTGCGAACACCCTTGCTCCCAACTGAGCTTGCCGCTGCCGACAGAGGCCCGGGAGCGTGCTGTCGTGGCATTGCCGGCGGGAGACAACACGCGCCACCTATGGTGACCGGCAGCTCCAACGCCAGCGCCACACAAGGGCAAAGCCCCACTTGGGTGCAGAAGCGAACTCTCCCAGCACAGCGCACGCGCCAACACGTCCGCACAACTGCGATACAAACCACCTGCGAGAACCGCTGGGGCGACCGAGCAGCAGACGGCGTCGCGGCGCCGAGTGCCAGGCGGCGGCGCATCCTCAACGCACACAGTCCTCAATCAGACCAGCACACTGCAGATGTCCACCGCGCTTCGCACCGGGCTCGGCTGAACCAACTTTGGCCGCCAGGCGCCGCGTGCAGGGTGCGCCGCAGCGTAGCTGCGCCGCCTGCCGGGCCCGTCGGCTGGCGCTCCTGCCACTCGGCGCCCCCCACCAGCCGCCTGTTGCGCGTGCGCCCACGCAGCGCGCGGCCAACACGCCGGGCGGCCCCCCTTCACCGGCCGGGAACAGTCCCACCAAGCCACCGCCGCGTATCGCTTCATACCCACATGGGCCTAGTCACGCGTGTGGATGTGGCGGGTACCGCTGAAACAACCGGTTAATAGCTGTACCGATCGTCGCCATCACAGATTCACCTCCAGCGTGAACAACCGCTCAACAACGGATTTCCAGTTCATTTGCGTATCTTGGGCAGTAAACGTAGATGTCCACCTACATTTGCGAATTCAACAATTCTTGCATGCCAGGATGTCATGTGTCACGACACGCTACATCAGACCACATACACACTGCGACATGTGCAGAAGAGAACACGTGGAAGGTGGCCCGCGCACGTATGCGATGTACCTTCCGCGATCCACTGTCAACCGGCATCTGCGGCATGTCCCAGATATGGAACGCGGTCCACCAGGGTAGCACTTTGTGTGAGGCAATACGACAAAGTCGGAATACACGCGTCACTACATCAGACGGCTCACGCTGACCTGACCTGACCTGACTCACCGCACCACCACCCCCAGCGACCCAGGGTGACATACAATGCGTTCGTACGTTCCTCCCACACGCCTCTACGGCGTACCACAGTGCAACCTAGCTGTTATTGGGAGACGAGACAAGTAGCATCAAGCACAACATATGGAAATTGAGATTCGACACCGTTGGGCACAGCCAGCGTACGGTCACACGTATCACACTACTTCACTCTGTACGTAACGACCGATGATCGGTACAGCGTGTGGGTTACGCGTACGACATCAGCGGACAATGGACACAGACCATACCACGACGTACACTGAGGGCGTCGACATCTGAATGCAACTGAACAGCTGCGAGGCTCATTTAACACTCAAACGCCAGACCGACCAGCTTGAGAGGACAGAGACACAAAGAGGGGGACAGAGGGGGACAGAGGGGGGGGAGGGGGGGGGGTCGGCGATATAGTCCTATTGCAGTACAATTGACAGTGGATAGCAGGAATATGTGGAAAGTAAGCAACACTCGCAAGACATCTACATGAGGATAACAACGACACCAGAGATTCCGAGCAGTGAACTATGTTAGGCAAAGGGACAACGTGGGTTAGGTTAAGGGACAACGTGGGTTAGGTTAAGGGACAACGTGGGTTAGGTTAAGGGACAACGTGGGTTAGGTTAAGGGACAACGTGGGTTAGGTTAAGGGACAACGTGGGTTAGGTTAAGGGACAACGTGGGTTAGGTTAAGGGACAACGTGGGTTAGGTTAAGGGACAACGTGGGTTAGGTTAAGGGACAACGTGGGTTAGGTTAAGGGACAACGTGGGTTAGGTTAAGGGACAACGTGGGTTAGGTTAAGGGACAACGTGGGTTAGGTTAAGGGACAACGTGGGTTAGGTTAAGGGACAACGTGGGTTAGGTTAAGGGACAACGTGGGTTAGGTTAAGGGACAACGTGGGTTAGGTTAAGGGACAACTTGAGTTAGGTTAAGGGACAACTTGAGTTAGGTTAAGGGACAACTTGAGTTAGGTTAAGGGACAACTTGAGTTAGGTTAAGGGACAACTTGAGTTAGGTTAAGGGACAACTTGAGTTAGGTTAAGGGACAACTTGAGTTAGGTTAAGGGACAAATTGAGTTAGGTTAAGGGACAAATTGAGTTAGGTTAAGGGACAAATTGAGTTAGGTTAAGGGACAAATTGAGTTAGGTTAAGGGACAAATTGAGTTAGGTTAAGGGACAACTTGAGTTAGGTTAAGGGACAAATTGAGTTAGGTTAAGGGACAACTTGAGTTAGGTTAAGGGACAACTTGAGTTAGGTTAAGGGACAACTTGAGTTAGGTTAAGGGACAACTTGAGTTAGGTTAAGGGACAAATTGAGTTAGGTTAAGGGACAAATTGAGTTAGGTTAAGGGACAAATTGAGTTAGGTTAAGGGACAAATTGAGTTAGGTTAAGGGACAACTTGAGTTAGGTTAAGGGACAACTTGAGTTAGGTTAAGGGACAACTTGAGTTAGGTTAAGGGACAACTTGAGTTAGGTTAAGGGACAACTTGAGTTAGGTTAAGGGACAACTTGAGTTAGGTTAAGGGACAACTTGAGTTAGGTTAAGGGACAAATTGAGTTAGGTTAAGGGACAAATTGAGTTAGGTTAAGGGACAAATTGAGTTAGGTTAAGGGACAACTTGAGTTAGGTTAAGGGACAAATTGAGTTAGGTTAAGGGACAACTTGAGTTAGGTTAAGGGACAACTTGAGTTAGGTTAAGGGACAACTTGAGTTAGGTTAAGGGACAACTTGAGTTAGGTTAAGGGACAACTTGAGTTAGGTTAAGGGACAACTTGAGTTAGGTTAAGGGACAACTTGAGTTAGGTTAAGGGACAACTTGAGTTAGGTTAAGGGACAACTTGAGTTAGGTTAAGGGACAAATTGAGTTAGGTTAAGGGACAAATTGAGTTAGGTTAAGGGACAAATTGAGTTAGGTTAAGGGACAAATTGAGTTAGGTTAAGGGACAACTTGAGTTAGGTTAAGGGACAACTTGAGTTAGGTTAAGGGACAACTTGAGTTAGGTTAAGGGACAACTTGAGTTAGGTTAAGGGACAACTTGAGTTAGGTTAAGGGACAAATTGAGTTAGGTTAAGGGACAAATTGAGTTAGGTTAAGGGACAACTTGAGTTAGGTTAAGGGACAAATTGAGTTAGGTTAAGGGACAAATTGAGTTAGGTTAAGCGATAATCTGGTACAGCCACAGTTAGGTTAAGCGATAATCTGGTACAGCCACAGTTAGGTTAAGCGATAATCTGGTACAGCCACAGTTAGGTTAAGCGATAATCTGGTACAGCCACAGTTAGGTTAAGCGATAAACTGGTACAGCCACAGTTAGGTTAAGCGATAAACTGGTACAGCCACAGTTAGGTTAAGCGATAAACTGGTACAGCCACAGTTAGGTTAAGCGATAAACTGGTACAGCCACAGTTAGGTTAAGCGATAAACTGGTACAGCCACAGTTAGGTTA
>NW_026062418.1:75000-77083 GCF_023897955.1 Schistocerca gregaria
AGAATCGCTACGGACCTCCATCAGGGTTTCCCCTGACTTCGTCCTGGCCAGGCATAGTTCACCATCTTTCGGGTCCCAACGTGTACGCTCTAGGTGCGCCTCACCTCGCAATGAGGACGAGACGCCCCGGGAGTGCGGAGGCCGCCGCCCCGTGAAGGGCGGGGAAGCCCCATCCTCCCTCGGCCCGCGCAAGGCGAGACCTTCACTTTCATTACGCCTTTAGGTTTCGTACAGCCCAATGACTCGCGCACATGTTAGACTCCTTGGTCCGTGTTTCAAGACGGGTCGTGAAATTGTCCAAAGCTGAAGCGCCGCTGACGGGAGCGATTATTCCGCCCGAGAGCATCCCGAGCCAACAGCGGCGCGGGTCCGGGGCCGGGCCAGGTAGGTCCGTCATCCGGGAAGAACCGCGCGCGCTTGCCGGGAGCCCGAGCGCCCAAAGGGGCGAATCGACTCCTCCAGATATACCGCCGAGCAGCCAGCCAGGACACCGGGGCTCTGCCCAACAGACGCGAACCGAGGCCCGCGGAAGGACAGGCTGCGCACCCGGGCCGTAGGCCGGCACCCAGCGGGTCGCGACGTCCTACTAGGGGAGAAGTGCGGCCCACCGCACACCGGAACGGCCCCACCCCGCGGCGAGTGGAAAGGCAACCGGACACGACCCCGCCGCGGATTGCTCCGCGCGGGCGGCCGGCCCCATCTGCCGAGGGCGGGGGCCAGTGGCCGGATGGGCGTGAATCTCACCCGTTCGACCTTTCGGACTTCTCACGTTTACCCCAGAACGGTTTCACGTACTTTTGAACTCTCTCTTCAAAGTTCTTTTCAACTTTCCCTCACGGTACTTGTTCGCTATCGGTCTCGTGGTCATATTTAGTCTCAGATGGAGTTTACCACCCACTTGGAGCTGCACTCTCAAGCAACCCGACTCGAAGGAGAGGTTCCGCCGACGCTCGCACCGGCCGCTACGGGCCTGGCACCCTCTACGGGCCGTGGCCTCATTCAAGTTGGACTTGGGCTCGGCGCGAGGCGTCGGGGTAGTGGACCCTCCCAAACACCACATGCCACGACAGGCGGCAGCCTGCGGGGTTCGGTGCTGGACTCTTCCCTGTTCGCTCGCCGCTACTGGGGGAATCCTTGTTAGTTTCTTTTCCTCCGCTTAGTAATATGCTTAAATTCAGCGGGTAGTCTCGCCTGCTCTGAGGTCGTTGTACGAGGTGTCGCACGCCACACCGCCAGCCGGCTGTGCACGCTACCGAGAAAGTACCGGTATGCGAACCGCCAGGCGACGGGCGCGCATCGCACGTTTAAGGAGACGCGGCCGGCCACACAGGCGACCACGACACTCCCACGTCTCCGAAGCGGGACAAACGCCGCGCGCTTCAGTATACGTAGCCGACCCTCAGCCAGACGTGGCCCGGGAACGGAATCCATGGACCGCAATGTGCGTTCGAAACGTCGATGTTCATGTGTCCTGCAGTTCACATGTCGACGCGCAATTTGCTGCGTTCTTCATCGACCCACGAGCCGAGTGATCCACCGTCCTGGGTGATCTTTTCCTTTTCAGTCTCCCACTGTCTCTTTCAAGACAGTAGCACTTGCGGGACTGAGGCGTCTGACGGCCCCTGTTCCACTATTTTTTTTGTGTCCAACGGCCTCACAGCCGATGGGCGTCGTACGGCTCCACACCGGAGCGGACAGGCACTCGGGCGAACGTCATTCAAAACCGGCGCCAGGCGCCAGGTACCGCAGGCCAGCCGCTCCAGAGCTTCAGCGCTCGTACCACACAACAACAACACTTCCGCTAGTTTTGAGAGGCACGCGTGGTTCCGCACGCGGCGCACGGCCACTGCCGTACAGGTAGCGTGTTGCGCGACACGACACGCACATCGAAAGACATGCAGTCTAGTCGGTAATGATCCTTCCGCAGGTTCACCTACGGAAACCTTGTTACGACTTTTACTTCCTCTAAATGATCAAGTTTGGTCATCTTTCCGGTAGCATCGGCAACGACAGAGTCGATGCCGCGTACCAGTCCGAAGACCTCACTAAATCATTCAATCGGTAGTAGCGACGGGCGGTGTGT
>NW_026062419.1:0-119220 GCF_023897955.1 Schistocerca gregaria
ATGTAGATGAAGTTTACTTTTAAAAACAAGAGTAGAAGGCTTAGATATATCATGCAAGATTATTTATAGTGATATTAATGTAGGTAAGATGTAAAGAGAGATAGGGGGGCAGGTTTTTTTTTAATTTAATTATTTTTGAAATATAAAGCCTTCATAGTTGTGAAGGCAAGATTTGTCATTGAGCAAGTAGACTGGTGCTGTATCTCTGTTGAAAGATATTTCAGTTCCTTCAAGAAAGTCAGATTTCTTGCCTGGTTCTTTTCTACACTGATTGCCACAATTCTTGCCCAGTAACTCATTCTGCAAAGTCAGATTTGTTTTGGATGTTAAGACAGAGTGCATCCCTGTGCTTCTACCAGTTTGTTTATTGCAGAAGTTTGGACATACCTGACTTGTGATATTCTTGCTTAGTGCTTTCAGTATTGTGTTGCTTGTGAAGAAGCTTATTTTTATGTCATACAACTTGAAGAGGTTGGCATGAAATCTTCCTTGAGGAAGGTCAGCTTATTACAAAGATGGTCTTCCTGTTTGTGGGTGGTTGGTTTAATTTATGTATTACAGTGGGAATGTATTCATAACTGGAGGCAGCTGATTTTACAATTTGTGTTTCTTTTTATATTTCACTTGTATCCATTGGATCATTACGCATGTGATTAAACATTCTTCTGAAGAACACTTTTTTATATTGATATGGATGGTAACCCTGGTAATTGTTGGCTTCCTGGAAATTTCAGAATTTTATATAAAAAGTTTTGTTAATGTTTCATTCCTACAGTGACATGAAATGAATTGAATTTTGTGGTGTAATTTATTAATTTCTTCAGCTAGATTTTCCATTTCCTTTGGTTGTTCTGTTGAAAATAACGAAATGAGAGTGTCGCAATTTTCTGTATTCTCAATGAATAAACTTATTCTAGGTCCCTACAGCTGTTGTGTGATAATCTAGTGTAAATTCCTGCAGATAAGAAAGGGATTTTGAACTCATGTCCATATAGTTTCCATAAGCTGCACTCATATGCGATACTTATAGAAATGATTCTGGTTGTTATTGAGTACAGTGGTTCTACCTGACAGCAGTTTCTAGTGATTTAATGCATTTGCTGTCCCAATAGTAATTTTTGCCAGGACCTGCCAAGAATAACACTGCTGCCTTCCGACAGTTCTCTCAAAACCCAGTGATGTAAGCACGGGCATTAGAATGCTTTTGAGTCTCGCAGCGAGACCACTAACAAGGTTTTGCCCCCTGCTGAACACCAAACCCACAGACAGTCTGGTTTTCTTTTTGTGAAAGTGAAAATTGAACCATTGTGGGTGCTATGATTGTCAGTTTCCATTAACATGACACAAGCAGAGTGGCAGGTATTATAAAAAACGGTGCCATATCTTGGCGAACTTCTTTGATTTGTTAAGCACTGCCCTAAAAACAGCAGAATGCCAAAGTTATGAGGTGATGTGAGATATTATGCTTGATATCATTACAGCCCACTATAAACTAGAGATTGCTTCTGCCAAGTAATCAAAATGTGGTCCATAAAGAAACTTTGTTATTCCAGTAGGCAGCGGGTCATTGATGTTTAGTATGCTTGAGAGCTGTTCTTTGTTCACACAGTGTTACTCATGAAAAATGACATCTTAGGCATGTATTGACCTAACCAATGACAACTGGCTTTGGCGAAACTTATTACTAGTCAATACCTGTTATGTGTTCAGTTAATGAATTTACACATTTGTCTATCTGGCATAGCAGTTCACAATATTTTTCCCTTTCTTCTGTGGTGGTTTGTTCTCTCACACCCCTAGTCAAGAGGACCAACTGTCATGGTCTTAAATAGTCCTTGATTGGCATACATAATCCTTCCTAGTGTCTCTAGATCTTTCAAAGGAACATAAACATCTCACTTCATTTTTCTGTCTCTTCTCAGCCTTGAGAACCCAGTTCCGTGCACCACCAAGATTATATAGCCACTGGCCTAATTGGAGTGATTCTCACACATTCTAATTTCTCATTTCATCGCCTTTTAGTTTTTTCTTTGCTTTCTACTAAATCACAAGTTCCAGAAAACTTGCCTATTAAGTAAAACATATGCTCCCAACATAAAGGAACTTGCAGACCACACAGAAGACCTGAAAATTTAGTTTGATTTTGGAGCAGAACAACTGGTGTTGGCAGTAAAAAAATTTTATAATTTTGGTGTGGAGCAACCTTACTTACCTTCTATTGTTGTGACAGAAATACTAATAAACATTTAACATGTATTTGGTCCAAAGAAGTTTATTTCTACAGTGTCTGCTAGGACGCCATTGTTTATCAGTGAACAATGTAAACCACAAAAAAGTAAATGAGAATAATAGGGTTTAGGAGCATACTTGTCACAACCATTGTAGTGGAAGTGCTTCTGCTATGACTAACATTGTGTGAATGTTTCTAACTGGATGACAGTAAGACCATGGTCAGTACTGGAACCTGAAAGTACCTTATCTTGCTCCTGCCCTTCTGCAGTAATATAAAAATGAAACAGAGTGTCTTCCAGTGTAGAATTTTAACATTTTAAAGTAGTTCCTAGAACATGTTTCAGTATTCAGGTTGCAAAAGAAATTTTTGGAGCATCTGTCAACGTTTTCAATTGTATAACTGTGTCAAAATGTATGTACGTCTTGTTCAGCAGTATTCAGTTTGTAAATATTTCAAGAGAGATGCTCTTTTTAATTTATTAAATGCCACATCAGTAAAGTGGCAATCTATGGGATCAAATTGAGGCAGTTTTAATATTGGACCTGGTATGGCCTACAGATGCACCATTGGTTATTTATACTAAACACAAGCCTTAGAACAAAATGAATAGCACTGAATGTAAACAAAATTTGAAAGAGGTAAGTGCTGGCACAGATTGCATTGACTTGTTTATCAAGTTTTGTATTGTCATCAGAGCTAATAAAGTTATTGCCAATAACAATGAACATGAAGGAGTTATAAGTCTGTCTTGTATCAATTGGCCAAAATTGAAAACTAATCGGTTAATGTGAGAACAAGGGGACATAAGTGACAACATAATCTGGATCTTGGTGAAACAAACTCAAATGAATACAGATATTATTTAGTTACATTTACTAGCTGTTCTAGTTCCCCTCAACAATGTACAACTGCCTTTGGCTATGAGATTTAGCTTTATTGCAGCAAGAGAGAATGGATGCAAGGTATTTCAGTGTGTACTACAAGTATTTTGATGAATTTTCATTTCCAACAAGTAGTACATTCTGGCTGTAGGCATACAATTTTAAATGTATTCGGCCTAATTATTGTTTCTATTGTAAACATGACTAGCATTAGTGGTCATGTAAAAACAGTAGCACATATTATGTAGCTCTATTTGCTGAAGAGCTACTCAGGTCAGAATATTACAACCTATTTGTAGCCCACCTTATTGGTGAAATTACTGTAGCTGTGAAGTTGTCATTTGGAACAGAAGCGCACAATAAAGTATTTTGAGACCAGCAGAAGTGCTTTTTACCAATGTATGTAGGTAGTTCTAACAATTTTTCGTCCAGTGAGTCTTCCACCTAGCTTATGGTTTAACACTATGTAGCAGTGAGATAACAGGTGACCATCGGCATGATTAAATGTTTCTTAAACTAACTGTTTCTGTAAGTCGATAAAATTAACCCTTAAGTAATAAAAATGGTCATGTATATAGTTGCACACTGAAGTCCCAAATTATATTTATAATGCAGTGTTTGTTAATGTTGTAATGTGCCTACGAAACATTTATGGTTGAAATTTACTGTAAAAGATAGATGAATTTAAAAAAAATGCTAATGGTCTTCTTAATTTTGTTGGTTTCATTGTTCCCATCACCTATTACGTATGTGAGAAATATTAGCAGTGAGGCTGTTTTGTTTTTTCGTATGGCATTGAGTAATTACTTCGTAGCTTATCCCAGAGGTTAAAAATGTTGTACTGCATGAAAGGCTTGGTAATTGTACAGAGTTGGAGTTGCACTACCTTTGAGCTGTGTACATTTTTTAAAATACAAGCAGGTATCAGTTTTATGCTGTAAATGTCTTGGTAAGCTTTCCAGTGGAACAACCAGAAATCTGTGTGCAAATTAACACCATGCAAGCAGTGTAGGTAATGGTGACAGCTCTTTTAATACACCCTGTATATGAAAACAAACTACATACACACAATTTTCGAGTGTTTAGGAGAGGAAAAGAAGCTTTTTTTTATGTGACTGCCTCTAAATTTCTTTTTTTATAGGGGGAGACGATGTTGGTATATGAAGCACTGGTTACCAGTTCAGCTGAATGCATTGTCACTATTTGAGCAAGCATATTCCAGTTGCGCCATAATGTAGGCAGGTGATATTTTCTGAATTGCCCCTATACCAATAGTCACACCATATCTTGAGCATTACTAACATGTCTGGCCCCACAAATTCTTTGTAAATGTAGATTTTTGTACACAATGTATGCAACTTTTTTAGGAGCACCTGCTGACCAGAGAGTAACAACCTCAGGATAAAAGCAAGTAGCTGTACAGGACAGAAGGGTTGGAGCTTGACTAAGGTAACTCAGAAAGTACCTTTGTCCTTGATTCACATTACCTGTCATGACTAGAGAGAGATAAACAAAACAAAGATAGTTCAACTGTTAATTACCCCCTTGCCACACACACACACTGCTTAAACATAGTTACCATCATAAGCAAAAATTTACATTAAAAGGCGACAGGCACTTCCATTGAAGTCCTAAGTATGAGGTGCATCCTGAAAGTAATTGCCAAATCATTCTACTGCCACTGCAGCACTTGTGTTGTAGGTTCACACATTTCTCTGGTTCATAGTCTTGACACTGCAGCTCAATTTTGTGGTATTTATATTTGTTAGTGATCAGTCAAAATCTTTAGGACAACCTCTGAGCCCAGTGACTGTGAAGTGTGCTCTGTTATGTTTAGTTCCAACACACAGAACATTATGCCAGCTGAAATTCATCAACTTGTAGACATTTACGGTGAGAAAGTGGATGAAACAGTTGAAGAAACACTCATGACGAAGCATGTGTTGGACAGCCTTCTGTTGTCACTGATGGTATGGGTGAGAAAACACATGGTTCACAATAAGAATGTATTTCAAAAACTGTTTTGCATGACTCAGTCATAAATTGCGTTTGAAAAATGCTTTCAAAATTATGTACCTTGGCAGAGTTTTGACATTTCAGCACTGAATACAGTGATGAGGAAGATGAGTTCTTAAATAGAATCGTGACTGGTGATGAAACTTGGGGTCTTCATGACACTCCAAAATAAAATCAACAATCTATGGAGTGAAGGAACTGACAGTCCGACAATCCTCCACCACCCCCAAAAAAGAAATCATAATGAAGTTGCAAGTGCAAAAAGTCAGGTGAAATGGATTCTGCGACCAACAAGGCATTCTGCTTGTTGAGTTCCTTCTCAGAGCTGAAACCATGAAAGCGGTATGATACTGCAAAACACCGAGAGAACTCCATCACACTATTCAAAACAAAAGATGCAAAACTCTCAATCGAATCATTATGATGCTTCATTTCTGCTGGTGGCACTGAAATCCTTACTAAACAATTCACTTGGGAACAGTGAGACCACCTGCCAATCAGTGCTGATCTCACATCTTCGGACTACCACTTTTACTTCATCATCAGTCAGGATGAAGGTGCTTGAACACCTATGATGATGTAAGCAAGTGTGATCAGTATTGGAGGTCTTAACTGGTATTATCTTTCTATGAAAAGGGCATAGAAAAGTTGGATTACTGCTATGACAAATGTCTGAACAGTGGTGGCTGTTACGGTCTGAAGAAATGTTTTCATGAGTCCTTTCCCACAATGGTACTTACTTTTCTGGCATGCCTTGTATATTTTAATGCCTTTTGGCATACCAGTGTGGGTATAAAAGCTGACGGAGAACACCCCACATCCTCTTCTTTACAGCAGTCACATAATGGGGATACTCAAGCCAATATGAACCACCTATTTTCTATCAGCAGCCATGTTTGACCATGAGGTTTGATCAGCATGTTGTTGAATCTTGTGGATCATACACGGGGTTATTCAGCTGCCCCTGCCATAAAGTTTTATGGAACCTGCAACATCTTCAAGAACCACACCCATGATTTTAATCTTCTCTCCTCCCTACATGCTCACTGTTAGTCCTGCAAAAACAATGAACAGAACCTTTTTGTATCAAAATTAACTACATTACATTTTGTACTTTGTTGGACACCACACTTTCTGTGGCATTCAAGAAAAAAGGCATTTGAATGCCTGTCTTGTACTTTTTGTTAAATAATTCAAAAACTATGGCTTCTAGTAAAAATGTATCCCCTCCCCTCCCAAAAAGAAATGACTACATTAAATTTCCCACAAAAAGATCCTGTTCATTTTTTTATGTAGGACTAGTAATTTGCATGTAGTGGGTGAGAGAAATGAAAATCTTGCCCATGACATTTGTAGGCATTGCAAGTTGCATAAAACCCATGGGTAGGTGTAGTTTAATCATCGTGTACAGGTTTATCATGCCAAAAGAACTAATATAAGATTTCTCTGGCTTCATAAACAGCTCAAGAAACATTTTACACCACATTAATGTATAGTGTTTGCACTTTTCTTAATCAGAAAATCATTTCTCATTGCTTTCCTGACCACAGAAAATTCCTACACACAGCCAACTGTTTTTGTTGTTGTGGTCTTCAGTCCAAAGACTGGTTTGATGCAGCTCTCTATGCAAGCCTACATCTATTTGAACCTGCTTACTGTATTTCCCCTTCAACAGTTTTTCCTCCTCTCACTCAAATCCCACCAACACCAAATTGATGATTCCTCGATGCATCAGCATATGTCTTATCAACCAGTTCCTTCTTTTACTCATGTTGTGCTGAAAATTTCTTTCAATACTATGTCCCTGGTAATTTGATTTGCAACTGCATAATTATTCCATTAGCCACCTCTAGGTGCAGTGCAGAGGGTGTCGAGTGCCAGTAGTAGTCATCTATCCACTTATTGACTACCTCTGTAACTTAGTGTTCACTGCTGCTGCCTATCATGGCGAGGACGCAGGTTTAGATTCCCTGTACTGCCAGGGATTTTTCTGGGTGAGAGGATTGGGAAAGTGTACATTCACCCTTGTGATGCCAACTGAGGAACTCGAGGACAAGAAAACTGACACAGGCAGGATAGTGGTGTGCTGGACGTCATTGGTAAACGATGACACGGTGGTCGGCCAGTACCGATGGACAGAGTTTACCTTATGTTTTATCCACGAAATCATCAAAATTTCTTCCTAGAAACACATTTTTAAAGATACCATCCTTTTCTAGCTTCAACTGCTTGTTGTTCACATCTCGTTTCGGAGCAAGGCTACACTTCACGCAGATACCTCCAGAAAAGACTCCGTAACATTTACATCCACTCCTAACATATTCCTCTTTCTCAGATATACAGTGAAGCCTGCATTTTATATCCTCTCTGTGTCAGCCAAAATCAATTATTTTGTTACCCAAATAACAAAACACTTCTATTATCTTCAGTGTCTCATTTCCTAATCTGCGAGGTTTGTCCGAAAAATACATATAAAAGTTGCATAATAACTTTATTTTACAATTATTCAGGTATTACAATATGGTCTCCTTCAAAGTGCTCACCCTGAGACGTGATACACTTCTGCCAACGCCATTTCCACTGTTGATAACATTGCTGAAAGTCTTCAGTTGTGATGTTGTTTAGTTGCCATGTCGTTTCCACATCTCCCAATGCCACACCATTACGCATTTTTGGGAACATGAAGAACTCACACGGGATTAAATCCAGTGGTGATTGAGCTTCGGGCCAAAAACACAACGAGCGACATGTGTGCGGGCGCATTCTTGTGATGAAGGGTCAAACTCTTGCCACAAGAGCTCCGAGACGTGTCAGAACTTCAATGTAAAAATTTCCGTTCACTCTCTTGCTGGGAGGGACAAATTCCTTGTGAACAATGCTCCAAGAATCAACACTGTCATCACATTGGACCTTGATTTTCGCGACTCTTTTGTTCTCGGTTCTCCTGCTAGTTTCCATTCCTTGCTTTGAGCTCCACATCGAATTTCTAATACCAGGACACGTCTTCAGTGATGACTCGGTTGAGAAAGTCACCTCATTCCTCTGCTTCTAACCAATCCCTACAGCACTCAACCCTCTTTGCTTTCTGTTCTGGTGTCAAGAGCTTCGGTACAATTTCTTCATTTCAAGTTTTTCTGAACAATTGTTTTGAGGGTTGACAGCTTGTCAGCAATCATTCTGTCAATCCACGGTCTTTAAGAACACAACCTGCTGCACACTCCCACCTTCACGCAGAGTGCTCTGACTCGAACTGAGCATTGATTTGATTGATTACAGCAGTAGTCTACCTGATGGTGACTGCAACCTGTAACATAAAGACATTATTCAACCTTTATACGTATTTTCCGGACAAACCTCGTATAATGGACAATGAAAAACTTCCAATTCTAGTTAGTTATATTAGTTGTTCCATGGATCATGAACACGATTCTTTCGTAATGATGTGGAACGTGTCACCTGCCATATTCTCCAGATCTGACTGGGTCAGACTTTTTCCTTGTCCCAAACCGAAAAAAAAATACCTCAAAGGATGATGATGCAGTGACTGATGCTTTGTTGCAATTGAAATCAAAGATCTTTTCTTTGAATGGTTTGCAGAAGTTATCTGAGCATGCCTCCAAGTGTATTGGTGTACATAGGTATTATATATACAAATAAATTTATATTATGAAATTTCTTTCACTCTTTATTTGTTAGGGTAGAAGCTTTTTCACCCCTCCTCGTACAGCTTTCAAATGCAAACTCGCTGATCATCCCTCGTTATTCATTCCGCATCTCCTGATTCAACTTGACTACATTCCATTATTCTTGTCTTATGTTCATCTTAGAACTGCTCTTTAACACACTACCCATTCCACTGTCTGCCTCCTTAGCTGTGCCATTCGACTAACTGCCAGAGATTTTTCCTCGGGGGGGGGGGACTGTGACTGGTACAAAATGCAGTCAGTCTTGTGAGGAGCTGCTTGACCGAGTAGTAGTGGTTTCACAGTAAAAAAAATCCTAGGACAGAGGTGTGCTGACCAGCTGCCCCTCCATGTTGCATCACATCACACCACACCACTGGCAGGGGGCAATATGTCGGTTGGTGGAATTTTAGCATTTTTAAAACAACCAACGGAAATTCCAGGTAGGAATGTCAAAAATTTCTGATTTTTATCCCTTCCATTCCATTCAATTTATCTTCCAAGACCCTTCCTGCCTCTGATATCAAGAGCTTTATTTCTTCTCTCTTCCTGTGTATTATAAGAGTCCCGTTACTCACTCCAAACAACAAGAAAATATTGAAACGATGTAACACTTGTTTGTCAGAACTGTCTGAAGTGTAATGTTGGGATATGACACTGTAGGATAGAGTTCCAATGACATTTGTTGCATAACCTAGAAAACAGTATCAACAATCATCGACATGATTTGAAGTATTTTGTGGCTCAGCTCACCATCCAAATATATTTAGAAGTACAATTCATGTGGGCTCTAGGTCATATAGTTTCAGTTAATATCTTGACTTGCTGATGAAATAACATTGTAGCTTTTGATAAGCCCAATTCTCCAAATGTAATCAACAGCTAAACCACATTTCTAAAGCTTTGGCAACTGGCTAAAAAAGAGTCACTGATTTCAAAGTTGCAGAAGTATAAAAGCAAATTACAGTTCATGATATACACTGAGTTCACATTACTCAGTCCAACAGATAAAACTGCACTTGGTTCCATGTGACATCAAGTCCAAGACAACTACTCTCATTCAGTAACCTCACTAAAACTATTGAGAAAGTTAACAACGATAGCACAACTCAACTCACGGGTGCAAAGCATCAAAGGTACATTTTTACAATATTAACTTCAGGAACTGTTCTAGTGGTTATGAAAAATTATAACAGTTTCTATTTGACACAGAAGTGCTATGAGGCATTTTCATAACCAAATAATTTGAAACACATGAAATTTATAATCTCAAACATCAAAGAAACAGAAAGAAATTTCAAACAAAATATCAATCCAAAAGGCTTCCATTTTTGAACAACAGATTTGCAATTATTGAAAAAACATAGCTGAAAATTTAATGGAATCAGATACTTTGTTGGCCAGAATATTTATCATAATCTACTATTGAACAGAAGTGTCTGTGAGACAGATTCATTAAAATCTTCAACTGTGTTGTCTGTAAACATGCTCTGAAGGATCATTTCAGGCTTATCTACATTGTGAGTGTATAGCAGCATGATAAGTTGCCTGTCAATTTGTCATACACCACAGTGACATCATTCAAACAGAGAACCACTACTGTGAGACAAACCATCTTCCAGTGGTAGCCTGGAGTCGACAACCTGTTTAGAGCATAAGAGTTGTGGCTCATAGGCACCCACAAGAAAATGCAAAAGAGCTGTGCACTGCCCATTTAGAAGGCAGCTGTATTAGTACAGACCAGACACCAAGTTTTTTCTGAACTAAATCGGGATATTTTTTAAAAAACCAAGACTAAACACACACAGGCTACAATTCAATGTTTTTTTTTTTTTTTTTTTTTTACCTTATTGAGATTTTTTGCTCACTTTTCAATCTCCTTCATAGAATCTTCTCTTCTTCCTCAATAAAACTGGAGACATGTAAATCACTAAACCATCTTCATTATTATTATTATTATTATTATTTCAGCTTCTAATGTTGCTGCTGGGAAAAGGTTCCTCTCAGCTCACCAAGTGTTCACCATCATCTGAAACAAGACGGAAAAGTTTTAAGAAGTTGTCATAGTTTTCATAACAATGAAAAAAAATTCCTTCCACTAATCAGATTTCAGCTTGAAAAGTTCTTCTCTTCATCCTTGAGAAAGTTCTTTAACTGCACACATTCTTCAAACATCAAATCCCCATCTGCAAGAAATAACTTCTAGATATTCTGAAACTGAGCTCTGTTTCACAGTCAGTGAAAATGGTTTGAAAGTCCTGTAGACACTTTCTTCAAAGTCAAATCATTTTTCAACATAGTTTAGACTGTGCTGCAAGTAAACTGCCATTTTGTTGTGGTTTGCCTACTTTGTTCCTTTGTTGTCCTCGGTGTCTACATACTGGCTGAAAACATAGGGGTGTGCAGTACTGTCTACTGTAAATGATGTAGCCGACAGATGCACACTTGCGTTTCACAGTCTTCTACTTTCACTTTTCACATCCTCCCAATAATACACAGTTATGTATGGCCTGTGCACAACTTCCCATTTATATTTGTTTATAAGTCAACATCGGAATTAAAGTTACATAAAAATGACTGATTTTGCCCCATAATAAAAGATACTAGCTAGGAATACTCAATATAAATTAGAAAATGAATTACACAGACAAAATTCAACCTGAGGGGGCTGCCTTTCTCTTTTATGAAAATGCAGATTACAATTCACATATGTTAATGGTAATTAGTTGAAAGTGAAGAAACAAATTTGAAGGAGGCATATTGCAAAACAAGGGGGAAGTAAAAATTAAAAAATTATCCCAGCTTCCTTCGTCACAATTTCTCTTTCGAATGTTTTGATAAGATCATCATGACGACTAAGGCTGCCACAGGGGAAGGAAACTGCACAACCCTATTCAATTTTTTCAGCAGAGAATTACAAAGCACTGTCACGATTGACCTCTGATGCACTACTTGAAAACAATGGCTATTTAGTCAAGTATGGCCACTTAGCGCTGTTAATAAAAGGAGGAGTTTAAGTCAGTAACTCATACAACACTGCCCCTCATTAGAAATTGGTAATGAGCAATTTGAAGTGAAGACCACATCATTTTATATAATGTTGTCCATTTTTATGTAACCAGGAATTTTATCTATCCCAACAAAGTACAGTTGGGAGTTGGGTTTCCAACCAGATATCTGGGATATCAGGCAACTATGGTCAAGACAGAATCCAAGTCTCCACATTATCAATGTGGCCTCAGATAGCACTAGCATCCCTCCCCCAAAGCATTGGTCTGTGGAGTTGGGTATGGGAAAACACAGAATGGGTACTCAGTCAGCAGAGTAGGATTCCATTCACTGATGCATCCAGGAGTAACCTGACATCTGATGATTGTCAAAGAAAGGTGTGAAAGCAGCAGGAAACTATGAGACTTCAGAAAGAAAGTTACCTGTTACTATGGCAGACTGAGTAACTTTTACTGTATGCTGCAATACAATTCAAAGTGATGCTACTTTTCACTACAGTCACTAAAACCTGTAAACAACAATTGTAACATCCCACAAACTGTTCAGTTTCTTGAAAATATAAACGTGTGCCTCAGTCATGGAACAATTTGAGGATTGCTATGTGAATTTCCTCTTTGATGGAAAATCTCTTTCCTGTCAAATATCCACTGAGCTTGCTGGAAAGACTGAATGGTCTTCATCAAATTGTTGGCACTGTTTCACTACGACTGGATGCTACATTGCATTGCACCATACACTGCAAGAATTCCATGGCGAATTTGTATGTTTGGCTAACAAGAAACTTACTGTTCCTTGTACCTCAACTTTGGAGAGCCATTTCACTCCCACAATGTGATGAACCTGTTGTCCGTACTGCAGCAGAATTGTCTCTCAGGAAATTGGTAACATGCCCACTCTTCTGAAAGGGTGCCGTGCCTGTTGCGTAACTTAATTTCAGAAGTCCCTATACCTCAAGTATGTCTCTTGAATGAATCAATAACCATCCAAGACCATTTCTTCAGCAATTCCTTTGGATCAGTGCTCATTGTGTAGAAGCAGAAGAAGATACATTCATGTGTGTGAGTCATGAGGCAACGGTTCAAATCTGTGTTCTGTAACTAGTGCAACATTATTTAATAATTCTCCTGATACTGTGTTACTATCACATTTTTACTGTTAAATGTTTGTTTGCTGATGGGGTGGTAGGGTCAACCAATAACCCTCTGGAAATTTATACAGTGAGATAATCACAAGCCTATTTGGGGCCCACCCAAACAGAACCCTGCTTGCCCCAGTACAGCATATTCCATAGCAGTTACTCAGTAATGATTGTTTCACTCCCCTCAACCCTTATTGACAAATGGTGCATTTTCAAAATTATTTTTCTCCTACAATGTTCACAGTTCAGCCAATAAGATCAAAATCCCATGCACTATGACGTACAATGTTCCATTACTGTGTCATTGGATGGTAGGCAAAAGTATGTCCAGAGCTTAGAGTAGCAATCGACTGTTCGTGTTAACAAGTCCCCAGCTCATGAAATCCATGTTTGACAAATGTGCACCCAGTCAAGGAGACTGATCTCATCAAGATGGTCAACATTTGTCATGACCCAAAAATCAAAAGTAGCGTGCTTTCTGGAAGATGAGGAAGGCAATTGTAATCTGAGAGCTTTTATCATCTGCTTTTCTGGGGTTCCCATTGCACAGAATTAGTTCATGCTGACTATTTACTGAACTTTGTTGCTGCCTTAATCCTCAACAAAATTTTATATGAGGAGCTTACACACAAAAGCAAACATGTCAGGAATTTAAAATAAATGAGACACAGAATGGAACAAAACAAACAGGATAAGCAGAACCTAGATAATCATACAATTTAAGTGAAATCAAACATTTGCCAAGATACAAGCCTAGGAAAATACATCTGTGTCCACATACACATTTTGTGTGAAGGATAACTAATCCATTACATCCAGTCGAGTGATTTCCATTCCAGTCACACTGTTTCTCTAATGCAGAGCAACTGTTTGTGCTTCCGTGCTCCCTCATAATATGTTGCATAGCACTACTTTTTATTATTATTAAAAGGACACAGTTACTTATGCACTGACTCCACTTTTGATAGAATAGGAAAACTTCTAAGAAAAAGGCCAACAATTGTAACAAAAGAGGAATACAATGAGATCTACAATCAGTGACTCAGCTAAGAAACCTTGCTCGCCGATGTACATCTTGTAGGTCCTTAGATAGGGATTTCACATTAAATATGTGAAATAAAATGCATTTCCATACACAAGTACAAAGCTATGGGAAACACTCATACTGATGTTGAGACAAATGCATTCTAGAAGTCCCAACTAGATGTAAAAGAGCAGATGAACCACTACAAAACCCTTTCCTTGGACAAAAGCCCAAGTACTTTTCAGCCATCCAGTCTAAGATAATAGGAAAAAAGATGTTGATGGTTTACAGTAAACTAATTTTTAAGAAGCCTGCCAAAATCACTAGTACTTAAGTTGGAACACAACCATCACCGATGATATTTCCATGTTGCTTGTGACTGTTAAGAAAATTATTCTTTTTTGCATTTACGTCAAAGAATACTTCTAAAGATAGTTAATGCCACAGTTACGTCATTTTATTCTGGCATGGTGATCTGAAACATTTTAAATAATTGTGAAGTAATAATAAACCTGAAATTTGAATAAAATATCGAAAACGAATATTAGTACTATAGTGGCCACTTTACAGTTTTTTTTTTGGTATCACATACTACACAATAAAAATGTGTGAAATGATATGGTATAACAAGCATTATACAATAAGAGGTAAGTTATTTTGAAAGAAAGAAGAAGATTTTTAGTTTTGAAAATCGCTCATGGTTCATGTAATGAGAACATGTCCATATTTAAATGTGCTTTTTAAAGGAATATTTTCATTGTAGATTTGATTTACAGATATGAACTGCCTTTTGGCCTAAAAGTAAAAGGCATTCACACTGCAGTATGCTATTTTCATTCTTATGTATGCCCAAAATAAGTTTCATGTTGACTGTGATAAATTGCATTTAGTAGATATGTTCATTTTTGGATGTCACCTTCTCATAATTTGCTTGGGCCTTTGCCCCGCTTCAACACGGGGTTGACCCTGTTACTATAGAGTTGGCAATGTTAGTGTCACAGAGTGTTGTTGCCAGATGCCCTTCTTGTCACCATCATGTACCCCCCAGGACAGAAGTAATGTACCCTAGCTGTCTGCGTCTAGTGTAAGCCATGAAATAGTGCGAATGTTTTTCAGATGTCTGTAAGTTGTGTAACTGAGGTGGTACATGGGGACCAGCCCAGTATTTACCATGTGGGATGTGGAAAACTGCCTAAAAACCACATTCAGGCATGCCGTCCCTCGTTGTTAACCTGCTGGGCTGATTCAGTCCGGGGCCGGCGCGCCTACCCAAGTCCAGGAAGCAGCACATCAGTGCTCGTGGGTAACCTGTTGTTTCCTTCTCAGAAATTCATCTATGGAATAGCACTTGTCAACTTTCATTATCAGCCAGCACCTTGTTAATTAAAGGGAGGTTGTCAAATATTTTTATGGCTGCATGATATGCTTCTTTCTGTGCTACAACAAGATTAAGTCCCACTGTTTTCCTCCTAGTATTGTATTTATGAATGCTAGTATTATTTTCAAATTGTGCTGATCCTTCAAAACAAACTTTGTAAGAGTGTATGTGTTGTGAGGCTACCTAATTTCTTTATCTATGTGAAGTTTGAGGATAGGCACTGTGCGTGTGTGTAGGGGGAGGGGTCAGAGGCCCCCATTCTAAATATGACATCAATGAAAGAAGGAAGTTAAATTTTCTAGTGATGTCATTGCCACTTATGGCAATCAAATTTAGAGCAAATGTTGCTGCACTCAGTTTTATAATTCTTGTTCTCATCACTATGTACCCCCAAGTATTTTTAACAATCAGTCTTCACATATTTCTTTTCCGTAATGCTTCATTATTAGTGATGATTTGTCTTTCCTTGTACAAAACTGAATAAGATGCCTTTTCTTTGTAAATGATGTGCTAGACCATTTATTGAGAACCAATGAATGACACTTTCGAATATTTCATTTATTGCTCCATCTGATATCGAGGTCGGTTATCGTGCTTTTGAGGTGAATTAAGAGAACTATTTTGCCTTTATCAGTAAAGTTTCAGGCAATTACCCTTCATCAAATTCATGTTGAGACCTAGAGAAGACAATTCTGGTCTATAAAGTGTGTCACAATTCAGAAATGTTAACTGTGTTCTTTAATGCTTCAACAGCTTGTTATCCATAATAAAGGCCTGCAAGTAAGTGCATTTGCCTTGCAACCATTCCAGAAAATGGGAATGGTGTGTCCTTTTTAGTCACAATGCCTTGTTGCTCCAGTGATATACAATTAACTGCCACAAGAGGAGGGGATCTCAGACTAGATTACATTAATTATTTATTCCACAGACCCACAAAAGAGGGTATCCTCCTGGGTGTGGAACATGTCCAACAGTATTGGAATAGTACCTCAGAATCAAACGAAACAGGAGGTCCTGCCTGAGACCCAGGTATAGCTGCTTTCATTAAATGAAACTATATGGTTCCAGAGAGGAATCCCCATTTCATTCAAAACTGAGGTGCTATTCCATGACAGTTTGACATCCTCTGTGGTGCTCTTTGTGTTTTGGGGAAATAAGTGGACTGAGTTGTGAACAGGATTTTGGACTGAGGAGGGAGGCATGCTGGGGCAAACAGTGCAGAGCCACTGTGCCAGGGTGGTGTAGTGGTTCGTGCATCTGCCCAGTGAGCAGAGGATCTGGGTTCAAATTTTCATTCATCTCTTCAGTCTACATGTATACTGCATAGTTGGTTGAGACTTGTAAAGGTCCATGGAACCATAAAGTTTCTTTTCTTTTTGATGATCATTCATATCAATGTTATTTTCAGTTTCAAGTGACAACTGAAAGAACAAACTAATAGTCTTATCTCCCTTAATAATACACTTTTTGGCGACAGAGAGAATACAGGCAAATGATTTAATAGTGATGCATCATCATCAAATTCAATTTAGTTAGTAGGATACATGTTCTATGGATCATAATGATGAGGAATGAGTCATTTTACATTCATTTGCAAATTAATTTATGAATATGGTTACATTATGAACATTTCTAATGTTGAGAATATCATGATTTTGCCATGTATAAAAAAATATGAGGCGTACATAAAGACCACAAACAATTTCAATTATTTATTGCACAAGAACCAAACAGTGTGCACCTATCATACATGTGTCATTTCAAAGAGACACTGAAAGTTTTTTTTTTAATGTATACCACCACAGTGTAGTTTCGTAACTTGAGGATAGTCGCAAACGTGGTGTGTTGGCGTCCAACAAAAACTAGTGTGGTAAGGAGCCACCAACAAGGAAGGCCATTTACCACTGGCACAACAAATTTGTTATGATGGGTTGCTTGTGCCCGGGAAAGAGAAGCAGACGTCCCAGTGTGAGTGAAGTGAATGAGGAGTGCATACGAGAGTCATCTATAAGGAGTCCGAGAAAATCTGTGCGTCGTGCATCCCATGATCTCAAAATAGCTCCAATGACATAGTGAAAAGTCCTGCTACAGAAGGTGTCAATGAAATCATTCAAACTGGAGCTAGTGCAGGAACTCAATGATGATGACAAAACGCTTCTCTTTGAGTTTTGTTCAGAGTTGCAAAAACTGAATGGGGATGGTAATGGCTTTGATTACATAATATTTAGCAGGGAAGCCACTTTTCACACTAATGGGAAAGTGAACAGGCATAATTGTCATATCTGGGGGTACAAAGCATCCACACGAATGCATTGAATTTGAGCATGAGTCCCCAAAAGTAAATGTTTTTTGTGCCTTGTCGTACCAAAAACAGTACAGGCAATTCTTCTTCACTGAGAGCACTGTTACTGGATATTCCTACTTGGATGTGTTGCAGCAATGGCTGATACCTCAAATGCAACTGGACCCTTCATTCATTTTTCAGCAGGATGGAGCTCCAACCCATTTTCATCGTGAAGTTTGTGGGTGTCTGAACACAGAGCTGCTGCATCGATGGATCGGACTTGCTACAGAAGAGGACAGGTGTTTCACTAAATGGTTCCCCAATCACCACATCTCACTCCATGTGACTTTTTTCTGTGGGGACGCATTAAAGATCTGGTGTATGTACTGCCTCTACCACATGATGAAGCAGTGCCCCGTTTGTTTGGAAGTTTTTTTACAGTTTCGCTTCAAATTGCAATATGTATGATATCTGTACAATGTTTAGTTCTTGTGCAGTAATTACTTGAAAGTGTTCCTGGACTTTATATAGGGTGTACATAAAGTATGATAGGAGTGGCAGGCTTGTTAACATGGTGCTGAAACATACAATGGTAGCTAACGAAAAGCTCTGTTTGATGTGTTGCAGACACTACTGGCTATAACAACTCCCAAATTTAGGTATTTAAATATTATTCTAATGTTATCGTAAGATAAGGCATAGTACTCATTATACTATTGTTAAAAACAGCATTGTTTATTAAACATGTTATCTTCTATATGAACCGTAAAAATTGTATACATTTCATTTAAATTTGTTGCCAATTTGTTTCAGCTATTGCCACATGATGTACAGTCACTTCAACTTAAAAAATATACGAAAAAGGAGACATAAACATTTTTTTCAAGGCACTTTCTTGATCCTAAATTACCACAGCATTACATTTAAATGTTTAGCAGCCAATACCATTTTTCACAGCACCTGATAATTCTTGTAACTGTACCCAAGATGTAGTCTGGAATGTCTGAAACACCATTATCATTAGTTACCTTTATAATTCAGTCAATATATGTATTATTTTTTACTTTTAAACACATTTGGCAAAATAAAATGGATTTTTTCTTTAGCAACAGTCCTTCTCACACAGGCAAGCAAAGCCACAAACATTTCATCCTGGTTACTGTAAATGCACTCCAAGAACTAGCACCTCTACTTTGAGCAGTACTGTACTCTGTTTCACCCATAGCAGTTCACTATACCAGACTGCAGACAGAATGTTCACCACATCTTGTACTTTTTCTGTAAAATGTATGTGTTTCTGACCCTGCACAATTTGTCAGATACTCCAAGCAGTACACACTTTTAGTATTAATCTATTCCCAGGGTAGCTTGCTTGGAATCATTTCAGTTCAGACACTCATTCCATGTTCCATGTGATCTTCACTGTCTTGGGGTGATTTCCATGCTTCAATGTAGCAAGCTGTACAATGATAACTGTAACTGAATGCAGAAAATTAAGAATTGGAAATATAACAATAACAGACACAGTGTAATCCAATGAGCAATTGTACGTTCACTCACTCATTTATATATCAGCTTTGTATTCAATTGGAGGCTTTTTCCCCCATCATTTGTAATGAATAACCATGTCTCTGAGCTGGCAATTATAATACCAACACTTCTAGGGATACGAGTTGTGACATTTCACACCTTCCAAAAGCACATGAAAATATTCTGAATTCAAATTTTGAAGATGGAACATTTTGGTGCTACATAGGCACTGTAATACACAGATGGAACACGATTCAACAGCAGAAACATATTACAAAATTAGATACTGTTATAAAGAGAAGATCCCTGATTTTGTTGTAGCAACTCAATATCAGTCCTGTGTTTAGTCACTTCTCTGCCAATTCAGTTACAGTTACCTTGACAGAGAGAACACTTAAAATAGCAGTATGTCTGTGCTAGTAGTAAGTGGCATACATTCTAATCTCTTACAAAGGTTGAATTTCAATCACAGAATTCCATTTCTGAGGTTTGGAAGCAGTTTATGTTGGGATCACTATAAAACCACGTACATGCTACTTGGGCCCTTGAGATGTGCCAATGACTCGGATGGCTTGCTGTCACATGCATTTTGATCTTTTTGGGTGTCCAAGGGCTGTGGTCCAGATGATCACACACATTGTCTGCGAATTTTAGATGCTAAAGTGAAGAAAAGTTTTCAGTCACAGCTATTGATTTGCGTTAACACAGGGATTTAACTTTGAGTATTGCACCATAAACCTGTTTTGATAGTAAAACATGCAAAAACTAAGCTCATTCTTCACCCAGAGAGGTGCTGGTGAGTCTCCACAACACTGGTGGCCTTTACCTAAGAGGGTTCCATTTAAATAGGTCTCATTTCTTTTGCTGCCTTTGTACACTGTGTGTACCTAGAAGTGAGTTTCTATACTTGTTCAAGTTCATGCTGTATTGCATCCTAACAAGATGGAAGGAGGAGGTCGGAATTGAAAAAAGTGCTGTAATTGTAGCTCTGCATCACAAAGGCTATTCTAGCAAGGCAATAGTAACAAATTTTGGCCTAACCAAGCCTACAGTAGTGTATACATTGCTCTGGTGCCAGCTCAAGTGTTTGACAATCTGGAAGACCCTAAGTAACACGGTAAAGCAAAGATTAGTTCCTATGTGTACAGAGTAAATGTGAAGAATCCTCCTGCACCTATAATTAATAATAAAGTAAACAATATGTGAGAAGCTCCAACCTTTGTCTCAGCAGAGCAATGCCATTTGTGTGACCATGACTTACATGGATGGATAGAGAGAAGTTGAATTGATTGCAATGGGCACAGCAATGGTTCAAGGATTAATCGAGTTTTAAATTTGTAAGCCTTCACAGAATGTTTACTCATTGACATCGTGGAGAACGTATGAAGTCAGTACTGATCAACAATTCAGTTCAATCTGCCAAGAGGCATATTAGTTGTGGGTTGATCTGCAGCAAGACAATGATCTCAGACAGACTTCTAAATTGTGCCAATAGTAAGTCAATAGAGGAAAGAAATTTGGGAAACTGAAGAATATGGTCTGGTGAAGTCAGCCGCCTCACTTAAATCCCATCGAATACTTACGGGATGAACTTGAGGAAGGGAGATTAAACACTAATGTCCCATTGAAAACAAGGTTATTAGAGACGGAGCACAAGCTTGGATTAGGGAAGGATGGGGAGGGAAGTCCACTCTGCCCTTTCACAAGAACCATCACGGCATTGGCCTGAAGTGATTTAGGGATATCACAGAAAACCTAAATCAAGATGGCTGGACATGGGTTTGAACCGTTGTCCTCCCGAATGCAAGTCCAGTGTGCTAACCACTGCTCCACCTCACCCACTGGGATGAACATGGCACAGAGATCAGAGAACTGGCGTCATCTAATGTTGAAAATCTATGGATTACAGATGCATGGGACTGTAATCTCTGCAAAAATATTATCTCCATAATGCCAACAGTCTGCGCAGCTGTTCTTAGCACGAAGGGTACTTAATGACAGAGAGAGAGAAAATATTTGTATTGTTAGCCTATTTAGTTTGAAGAGTGTAGTTGTCTATTAAAATAAAGTGCACAGCTTTTTTCATAGGTGATCGAATAATTTTGACCTGTAGTATATACTTAGTAACAACAATAAACAGATATTGAGATCCTTGTCAAGGAAGGTGATTTATTTACTAAACTAGAAAGGTTACAATGAAATGCATACCATTTACTCTGCTGAAAGAAGAAACTGCAACACCCTCAAGGATATGGTCATTTTTGTCATACGATGTGACATCGCTGTAATTCAGGTCAAATGGAACACGTGTCACAGTGAAGGGTGTCCTGTCACATCACTACAATGCATACCACTCTCTGATGGCAATGCAGGTGTATATTCTGACACATAAAAGTGCCAAATGCCATCCTGTGATAAATTGCCCCATAGCATCTTGGGCTGTTTGTTGGCACAATCTTTCATTAACTCACGATATATAGCGAAGTTTTGCTAAAGTTAAAAAGTGATTTTTACTGCTGAGTGTATATTTTTTGTTTTTTTCAAAGTACGACAACAATTACTGCAAAATGGCCGATACACAGCTCAGTAGAGACATTGTCAAAAATAGATCAACTCTACACATTGTTTGAATAACATTACATACAAGCTAAACATTGTAGAGACGAGTTTTAAAAAAAAAATCTTATTACTATTGATACGGTCATGACTCATAGAATGGATAACATAAACAGTTTGCCTACTGCAAGTTCCATATCCAATGAAGCAGCATAGAATTAAATTACACTTGCTCAAACAGTAAATGAAATACAGAACCTAAATAATCCAGCTGTAGCAACCGACAGTAACATAGAGTTGCAAGATATGGAAAGTGAATCACAAGCAGTAAATTCTCACAATTTACGGGGGCAGATAATGTTCAAACAGTAAATTTCTCACAATTTATCAGTGCAGTCATGCAACAATTTCAGCAGATGAATACAAGTTTACAGAACAATGAGAAACTGTTTACGGAAAAATTTCAGGAAATAATGAAAAAACTTGACAGTAATGATGGTAAATTAACCAAAATTGGTACTGACTTGAACAAAAGGATCACTCAAATGGCCACCTAGTTTTCAAAACTAACAGTTTTAGCAAAACATAATGAAATCAATGTCAAACCTTTAAGTAGCACATAATGACAAAAGTAGGAAAGTGCGTTACCCCTCATGATGACATCACGAGGCGTGTCACACAAGTAGAGGCAGATTTAGAAACCATGGCCAAGACAATCAAATCAGAGACAGACAGATGTTTTTTCTAAAATGAATGAAAATAAACAAACTAATTAATTTCACACCACTTTGGCGAATTGTGCTTGGATGGGGATGAATAGGTGATTATCTGGACAACACAACACCCAGTCCCTGAGTGGAGAAAATCTCTTATCCAGCTGGGGATCAAATGCAGGCCCTTAAGATCGACAGTATGTCACACTCAGCACTCAGCTAACGTGGGTGGACAATGATTTAATAGAAACAAGCAGACTGCAAACTGACTTATTCAACAACCTTGGACACTGGAGCCAATAATCAGTCTGTATTTATATGTCCAAAAGTATGTGATCCGTTTGTTTTGTTTACACAATCAATGAGAAACATCAGCTTAAAAAAGTAAAATTGCATCATAGTGTTGTCAGAATTTATTCTCAGTAACTATTCCTTTTCTTTGCTCCCCTTTCATTTTGCAGTCCGTCTATCCCCCCCCACACACACACACACACATCTCCACCATCTTCCCCCTCCCCATATATGCCTGTCATGTACAATGCAGTTAGCTTTCAGCTCATATTGACTCCAAATGACCTTTTTTTTCCAGTAAATTGTGTCTTGCTGATTACCGCATCTTCCATCGTTAAGCTCTCAGGTTTTCAAATCTCATCCAGCGCAGGCACCAAGGATCAGTCTTTCCTTCTCATCCTGTCTGGTAAGTCTCCTCTGACCTATGGTTTTGGACAACTTTTCCATAACTCTCTCCCTTTCTTGCCAGTCTTCTTTCTTTCCCTTCAAATCTTCTGCTAGAAGGAAGAGCCATTGGCTCTGAAGGCTTCCACATTTCTATATCCTTTGCATATAGTTTCTGCTGCCACCAGTGTGGTGAGTAGATCATCTTATTTATCCAATTATACTGCAGCCATCTTCATGATAGTGCTGGCAACATGGCTGTGGATGAGGTCGTGTTTGGTATGAGAGTCAGCTACCATCTGACATCGGTTTACGAGTACTCAACAAAAAGCTTGTGAGAATTCAATTCCATACAGCTGGAACCAAAAGAAAATTGGTAGTTCATACCAGCACAAGACCATAAATGAAAAAGTTGTTATTAATAATCTGTGTCCCTGACACTCTGTCTACAAGTATGTTAAGTAAGTTTCAATATACCATTTCACACTTAGCACTTATTCTGCTTTTAACACTATTTTACTCAACTCCAGTTGCTTGTGACAAATGGACTGATGCATCAAACAGGCTACAGTACATTTTATTACATGATACATTATTCTCTTTTTCGCAGTTTTGGGAAAATGGTGTACACTGACACTTAAGTAAAATGCTAATCCGTGTGCATGCATAGAACTTTATTGCAGGTTTCCTAATACAAACTACTCTATCAATAATGTATTGGACTCAGTGTAATGGAGCAGCTTGTCTTTTATTGTTAGCCAAAATTAGCAGCAATGGCTTTGTGTACATGGTAGCTCCAAACTGTGACAAGCTTTGAGAGCACTTGCCTGCTAAAGGCAAAGGATCTGAGTTTGAGTCTCAGTTTTAATCTGCCAGGAAGTTTCACATCAGCACACATTCCACTGCAGAGTGAAAATTTCATTCTGTAAACATCCCCCACGCTGTGACAAGCCATGTCTTTGCTATATCCTTTCTTCCAGCATTGCAGGACAGCTTCTCTGAAGTTTGGATGGTAGGAGATGAGGTACTGGAGGAAGTAAAGCTGTGAGGATGGGTCATGAGTCATGCTTAGGTGGCTCAGTTGGTAGAGCACTTTCCCACAGAAGGCAAAGGTACTGAGATAGAGTCTCAGTACAGCACATAGTTTTAAATCTGTGTACACTTTACTGCAGAGAGAAAATTTCATTCTGGAAGCTTTGAGAGGTTGTGTGTTTGGGTGGGAAGCAGTGTTTTACGACTGTGGAACATGTATTGTGATTAGTTGGTTTATGAGCACAGAATAGAACTACTGAAACTAATAAGTTATTGGAGGTAATTTGTCACACTTTTTGTGGATTTTAGAAGCAGAGTGTTAACGACTTTGCAATACAAATATTCCGAATGAATCTCTGACATTGTATTTACAAGATGACTTGAAGTTCCCTTGATACCATTCAGTAGCAGCAGACCACTTCTGTGGCTGGCCAAATATTTGACAAGTCTCCTTACACATCAGTGTAGCAACTGTGAGGAGAGAAACCTCAAATTGCCAAATTTTTCTATATGTGCTTAATTTTACTGGCTGTGCTCTGGATCTTCCAAGCTCTGACTGGGAAAAATGCTCCTCAGAGAGCACAACTCCCCTTCCCTGGGCTATGTTTTACTCGGGCAACCATTGCTTCCATTTCTGCTATACCCCTTGGAAAAAGTCATGCCTCACTATTCGTACCTCTCTCCCGTGTCAGTGAGGCAGCTTCCTTTTAGCTCTCTGTCACTCTGAAAAACATCAAGATGAACCACTGTCCAAAGGTCTTAAATCCCTAAACAAAATTTTTGTAAGAGTTATGTGTTTGGTGGCATTTAAAAGGCCTAGCTGGGAGTTCACCTGTAAGACAGCAATCTCTGGCACACATCCCAAAGCCAGATTTTCTGCATTTGGCAGGCAATTGCATCTTTCACAAACATTACTTCTCACTCCAACACGTAAAATATTTGTGTGAGTGAACAATGCAGAATGTCTTGACTCTTGTCCATCTGCACGGTGGTGCCATTAGGGATCACAAAGACACTTACTGGGCCAGGCTGCCACAGTGAAAGTTTCCCCTCACCGCCGCTTTCCAGACGAGCTCAGCCAGATCCCCTTATTCCCAGCTAATGTACAAATCTGTTTTAAATTACTCTCTAAACTGACTATCACTCAGACATTTAATATCAATACCGTGCTTCATTCGTAATTAATTGCACGGCTCAAGGTGGACCTCTACTATGAACTCACAAGAACTTGTGTATGTTGTATGACAGTGTTGAAAAGTTGTCCTGTAACGAATATAATAGCTTCATAGTTAGGTCTACATCATTTTATGGCCACAGAAAGAAAGTTCCTGTTTCAATTGAAATTTTAGCTTGGAATGTGAAATATTTTAAAATGTTGTGTAAATGCCCCATTCCATCACACGAGTCAGTTTAGGTGGTTGTTGGTCACAGTTTGGAAGAGTCCATTCAGGATAGCAGACAGCTGGTCATACGTCGTACCATGCACGAATAGAGTGTAAGGAGATTTGCTAGCTGATTCTCAAGGGAATGAAATATATGGTGGGAACTTGGTATCAGGATGACATACAAATGTACTAGCATATGGTTTAAGTTAAGTGATTAATAGCATACTGTTATTGGAAGCAAACACAAAATTTTGACCACAATATTCTTACTCCTCACATCAAGCTATGATGAAGTGGCAAGTTCTGTTGAAAGATGTAGCCAATTTTCACAAAGCCTGTAAGTGAAGTATTCATTTGTTAGCGAGCAATTTAGTCAAATACATTGGGACTGTAATAAAAAACTATGGTTGTGGGATTAGACATGTCTGTTATCCAGCTTGGCAGCAAAATTCTGAGCCCTGTAAGAAACCACGTGTGATTTTAACCGACGCACATCTCGATGAAACATTGTGAGTGAAGCTCTCTGGACTGTGCTGTGTGGGCAAGGTTCAATAAGGGTGCACGCAGTCCTTGTAAGGCCAACTGAGGAGCTACTCGACTGAGAAGTAGCATCGCCGTTGCCAAAAACTGGCAAGGTCCGGGACAGAGGTGTGCTGACCACGTGCCCCTCCAATTAATTTGGTTAGCTGAGGGTGACACAGTTGTCAGTCATCACTGTTGAGACGTCCGATGCCTCTTTGCATAGATCTTTTTTTGGGGGGGGGTTCTAGTCATGGCTGAAAAGTACTGATTGTTATTTAAATTTCTTTTTTTTATGGAAGAGTAAAATATATGATTATTAAGCTGTTGTTATAAAAGTGTGCTTGTAGTCCATCATATGTACAAAGACTCTCTAAAAGAAGGAGGCTAAAAGACTGACAGTATGCACAGGTTCCTAATATATCTAAACTTCAGCTAATGCTCAGTATTGCTGCATTATTCAGCTTTTCCGTAAATTCACAATGGGGCACTGACTGGCTTATAAATAAAGTTCAAAATTTCATAACGACAAAAATAAATATAGATCAACCCAGAGCACAATCTTTTTTAAATCTTGTCTTGACAAGAAACAAGTAAAGCTGAGTTACACACTGGTTCCAGATGTGGACAACAGCTAGTTATGTCTTTAGATTTTTCTGTTTTCTTCATAGATTAATTCTTAAATTCCATGAGTTTTCTTGTATTTAAGAGGTGTAGTCTCACATTTTTGTAACTTTAAAGTGGAAATTCAAGTAGTGTGTAGCACAGTCGTCATTTCTCTTGAACGACTAACTACACTACTAGGTTAGGCATGTGGAGGCTGGCTGTCCGGCCACGCCCACTCGTCTGTGAGTCACTCCTCCGACGGCATCTGAGCGAGCTCACTGGAGGAGGGGTTCACAAGTGTTGGACACATTAGGGAAATATTGTTCAGAGCCAGAAAGATAGCCAATATGCACTCAGTAGGTCTGTCAGGGAGCCTCATCCGAGATGGGGCATCTTTGCCTGTGGCTATCGAGCTTGCAGGGTGCAGTCATCTCCGAGGAGTGGCATCAGTTCTGACAGTGCCTTTTGCGAGGGTTCCGAGGTCATCCTCAGTTCATTCAGATGACTGGTGGAGGCTGCTGGCCTCTCATATCGAGTGCAAGAACAGCTCACGATTTGCAGCACAGTTTCCAGAGTTGACTGGGGTCCTAAGGTCTGGAGCCGAGTGGACAATCTCGGCCAGAGGCTTTGTTGAGTCTGACAGTCTTGGCTGGACCTCCATTATTGGGTGGATAATTGTAGGACTCTCCTAGACACGTCAGGGTACACTACACAAAGGAAGCAGCTACTCAGTTAGGTAAGTACTTGCGGGGTGCACATGGTGGTTTTTAGCCTACATGGTAGTCTGAGATACTCTGATGAACACAAAGCAGTTGACATACAGATAACAAAATCAGACAGCATTCAGAGTGAAGACACTTTGACAAATTTTATCAGTTAACTGTTGTAGTTTTTGCAACAAAATTCCCAAACTTATTTATTTATGGCTTATTTACCCTGACTAGATTAGATGCTTCAGGCGCTAACTTACACATGACCAGGAACAATATTACACAGAAAACAAAATAATAATAACACTAACATTAATAATGTATTATAATAATACGTTAAGACACAACAATATCAATGCTAATAATTTGGATTATTAATGAAAAGTACACCCCCCCCACCCCAAGAAACATGGACCTTGCCATTGGTGTGGAGGCTTGCGTGCCTCAGCGATACAGATAGCCGTACTGTAGGAGCAACCACAACGGAGGGGTATCTGTTGAGAGGCCCGACAAACGTGTGGTTCCTGAAGAGGGGCAGCAGCCTTTTCAGTAGTTGCAGGAGCAACAGTCTGGATGATTGAATGATCTGGTCTTGAAACACTAATCAAAATGGCCCTGCTGTGCTGGTACTGCAAACAGTTGAAAGCAAGGGGAAACTACAGCCATAATTTTTCCTGAGGGCATGCAGCTTTACTGTATGGTTAAATGATGGTGTCTTCTTGGGTAAAATAGTCCCCCATTATAATCTCCAGGAGGGGCCTACTCGAGGATGTCGTTATCAGGAGAAAGAAAACTGGCATTCTACGGATCGCAGCGTGTAATGTCAGATCCCTTAATCGGGCAGGTATGTAAGAAAATTTAAAAAGAGAAATGGATAGGTTAAAGTTAGATATAGTGAGAATTAGTAAAGTTCGGTGGCAAGAGGAACAAGACTTTGGTGAGTTGAATACAGGGTTATAAACACAAAATCAAATAGGGGTAATGCAGGAGTAGGTTTAATAATGAATAGGAATGCGGGTAAGCTACTACAAACAGCATAGTGAACGCTACTACAGTAGTACAAGTTTATATGCCAACTAGCTCTGCACATGATGAAGAAATTGATAAAATGTATGATGAGGTAAAAGAAATTATTCAGGTAGTGAAGGGAGACGAAAATTTAATAGTCATGGGTGAATGGAATTCGGTAGGGAGGAAAGGAAACATTGTAAGACATTTCCAGGGGCAGATGTGGACTCTGACCACAATCTATTGGTTAGGACCTGTAGATTAAAACTGAAGAAACTGCAAAAAGGTGGGAATTTAAGGAGATGGGACCTGGATAAACTGAAAGAAGCAGAGGTGGTACAGAGTTTCAGGGAGAGCATAAGGGAACCAATGGGGGAAGGAAATACAGTAGAAGAAGAATGGGTAGCATTGAGGGATGAAACAGTAAAGGCAGCAGAAGATCAAATATGTAAAAAGAAGAGGTCTAGTAGAAACCGTTGGGTAACAGAAGAAATATTGAATTTAATTGATGAAAGGAAAAAACATAAAAATGCAGGCAAAAAGGAATACAAACGTCTCAAAAATGTGATTGTCAGGAAGTGCAAGATGGCTAGAGGACAAATGTAAGGCTGTAGGGGCTGATCTCACTAGGGGTAAGATAGATACTGCCTACAGGAAAATTTGAGAGACCTTTGAAGAAAAGAGAACCACTTGTATGAACATCAAGAGCTCAGATGGAAACCCAGTTCTAAGCAGAAAGGTGGAAGGAGTATATAGAGGGTCTATACAAGGCCAATGTACTTGAGGACAATATTATGGAAATGGAAGAGAATGTAGATGAAAATGAAGTGGGAGATATGATACTGTGTGAAGAGTTTGACAGAGCACTGAAAGACCTGAGTCGAACCAAAGCCCCAGGAGTAGACAACATTACATTAGAACTACTGACGGCCTTGGCAGAGCCAGTCCTGACAGAACTCTACCATCTGGTGAGCAAGGTGTATGAGACAGGCGAAATACCCTCAGACCTCAAGAAGAGTATAATAATTCCAATCCCAAAGAGAGCAAGCGTTGACAGATGAGAAAATTACCAAACTATCAGTTTAATAAGTCACTGCTGCAAAATACTAATGTGAATTCTTTACAGACAAATGGAAAAACTAGTTGAAGCCGACCTTGGGGAAGGTCAGTTTGGATTCCGTAGAAATATTGGAACACGTGAGGCAATACTGACAGTCTGTGGAGATTTAAATTTGAATTTTCAGTTGTCCACTATCTGTAACTCATATGCAAATAATTTATTAAATTCATTTGTTCTTTATATTACAACCACTGAAATAACAAGGCTTCATTATAAAGGTACTGGTACATGTATTGACAATATATTTGTATCAAATGAGTTAGTGCATCTGAAGTCAGACGTAATTAAGACCTGGGTATGTGGCCACTGACTCAGTGCACATGGCAGGAAAGAGTGTATGTGTGGTCAATTATGATAATCTAAATATGTTTAAGTCTAATATTGATAAAAGTTATTGGTTGCAAGTTTATCGAGAACATGCAATAGGTAGAAAGGTGGAAGAACTCATATCTACTCTTTCTGTATATGCTAAGATGTCGTTTCCCATTAACGTACCAAATAATAAAAAGGCACTAAGAGTAAATAAGGTCAAGGGTGAAAAGGTGTTGGAGATCAAGAGGGAGTGTGATCAATATTATGCCTGTACAGAAGTACAGGTTCTCAAGTATTTAAAGACATGCTCACAGTGAAAAAGGAAAGATTAAGACAGGCCTTAAAGGAAGCTAGGTGTATGAAAAAATGAAGATATAATACTAACATCAGAAAATAATATCATTAACAGTCAATGCAACAGGAAAATGACTTCACAAGCTGAAGGCAGCAATCTGAATGCTGCACAGTTAAATACATCCTTCACTGAGAAGGTGATTGGCACTTACAATATAGTCACTGACCATAAATACTGCCTGAGAAACACCACAAAACCTGGAAGTACATTTAGCTTTAAATTTGTCAAGGTACAGGATGTTACCTATATACTGAGGAAAATGAAGAACAGTTTTACTGATGACGTTTATGGTTTAAGTTCAGCCATGTTAAATGTGATTCAGTTCAGCTGCCAGAATTGATAACACATGTAGTAAATACATGTATTTTGGAGGCTCAGTTCCCCAGGGCAGTAAAGTCACTCGAAAACACAAAAAAGGCAGCCTCCAAAGTTGTGATAATTTTAGGCCTGTTTCAATTGTGCCAGTCTTGTCTAAAGTGATAGAAGCTATATTAAATAGTAAAATACTTTGAAGGAAACTATATCTTCAGTGATAGACAATTTGGCTTCAGATCAGGGTTAGGAACTGTTAAATCTGCCTTATCACTTTTAACACAGTGTGTGAAGCAACTAGAAAGCAAGCTCATGGTTCATAATAGACTCTGTGATTTATGAAAAGCTTTTGACACTGTGTCTCATGAAATCTTATTGAACAAAGTGCAATTCTATGGCTTTACACGAAGTGCTCGGGAATTGATAAAATCCTATCTAAGTAATAGAGTGCAGAAGGTGGTTTTTAATGGTACAGAATCAGATTACTTACTTGTGGGCATGTTCTGTACTTGGCCCAATTCTATTTATTATTTATATATATGACTTATCATGTAACATAGTTGGGCCATCAGCTAGGAGTTACTTATTTGCAGATGATCTTGCAGTCTGTATAACTGCAGAAACAGCACAGAAGGTCAAATATTAAGCAGACCAGTGCACTGTCAAAGTTGAAAACTGGTGTAAAGCTAATTCCCTTTGTGTCAAAAAAAAAAAAAAAAATCAAGACCTGTATGTATCGTGGAATAATAACACTGAACTTGAGCAGAGCTCAAATGCTGTTGATTTCCTAGGAATCTCAATTGATTCAAAAAGGTGGGAAGCAGCATTAGCAAAGGAATATTTTCTCCAAGGAAGCTGTGTCTTTGTCTAAATGTGCCAGTACTTAAAGCAAAACAAACCACAGTCACATTTACTGTGGGGACATCAAAGCAAGGCAGCTAATGTCTTCAAACTACAAAATAAGGCAATAAGACTGATATGTAGCTTGGCACCCAGAGCTCACTGTAGACCAAGCTTTAAAAAATTACAGATTATGACCCTGCTGTCAATATTTATACCATTGTGTGTAATGCATACCAAGGATATCTATCCGAAGTATCAACAGTATGACATGCGGCATAATTATAACACAAGAAACAAGCAAGACCTAGTTTCTTTCTGATGTAACTATAAAAAAACACAAAAGTGCTCTTTATACAAGCCCATAAAATTTTTTAATGCCATACCCCAACATATCACAGATCTTCCAATAAAAAAAAAAGTAAAAGAATTTCTTCTTGAACTCAACATTTATGAAACGGATGAATTTTGAAGGGAGGCAAAGAATATGGTATGACCACACTTTGTGATCAGTTTTTACATGCTTCTATACATGAGTAAGTCTGTAATTGGCTAAAATTACTATGCAATATCAATTTGTACCAGAAGTTTCTCTGTTTTGTAATGCCTCTGAGGTCTCTACAACAATAAAAATCAATCAATTGTAGACTTCCTTGAGAGTTTCATTTGCTTTCTCTTAGAGGAGTTCTCTTGTTTTCTCACTGACTATAATATTGCTGTCATCAGTGAAAAGAATTTTTTCACCATGAGTAACACTACTGGGAAAGTCATTGATGTACATCAGGAATACTATTGGTCCTCATTTGATACCTTGCGGAAACCCCATATTAATGTATTTTTCGCCGGCCGTGGTGGCCGAGCAGTTCAGTCCAGAACCGCACGACTGCTACGGTCGCAGGTTGAAATCCTGCCTCGGGCATGGATGTGTGTAATGTGCTTACATTTGTTCGGGTAAGTGTTTTACTAAATGTTAAGCTCTATTTGAAGTATGTGTTATCACTATTCTTTGTACCCTATCTGCTAGGTATGATCAAAACCAGTCCTTAGCTACCACTCTTTCTCCTAATGCTTCTAATTGATTTAATTGAATCTTGTGGTCGACTGCATCAAAGGGCTTAGAAAGATCATAAAGGAACCCTCTGACAGACTCTTCTTTATCAAGAGCATCAAGTACAACTTTTGTGCATTCTACGACAGCTGACTCCGTATTTTTGCCACATCACAATCAAAACTGTGATTCACTTAAAAGATTGTATTTATTCAGGTAATTCACTAATCTGTTTTTCATAATTGCTTCTATTATTTTTGAGAATGGTGACAGCTTGTAATTTTCTGCATTACCTTTCTTAAACAAAGGCACAACTCTTGCCTGTTTTAACTGCTGTGGAAATGTCCCTGGTGTACAGGATTCATTTATTATGTGTGTTAAGGGACCTTGTACAACCTCTATGCATTGTTTTAGTACACACATTGATACTTCATATAAGCCTACTGGCTTTTTAGTTTTCCAACAGTTTTACTGGCTTCATTATCTGTGATTTGAAGTAACATCATTGTATTTAGTGCAACATTTTTTACAGGGGTTATATTTGTTTTGGGGAATTCTTGCCGTAACTTCCCTAAAATACTTGAAAAATGCTCATTTACATACTTTGATAAGTGTTGTGGCTTATTTATTACCTTATCCTCCTCCCTTAGGAATATGTTATTCTGTCTGTCTTTCTTTGCCTCTCCCTGTTCCCGTTCCCGTTTTTATAACATCCCAGACTGCTTTGCTTTTATTCCCTGCATTATATATTACTGTGTCATTAAACGATTTTGTTGCAGCTATCAGCACCTTCCTATGGATCATTGTGACTCTTTTCCATGGAAGTGAGGTATTTAATTGTTTGGGAGGACTTCTTAGTACCTGCTGTTATCCATCTACTTTTGTGTGACGTTGATACAGACATGCATACTTTTGTAAATGCCTTTTCAAAGTTCAATTTAAATAATGTGGATTCTTATTCACATTGGTTTCCCTATACACTTCATCCCAGCGTTTTTTTTTGTTTTTTTTTTTTTTTTTTTGCTAGTTCCTTTGAAAAATCTTTTATTTTCATTTCCAATGGATGTCATTTGTAGGCTTGTAGTTTATGGGATGGTTTCATGTCTCATATTACTGTTGTTGTTTGACAGAGATGGTCTGATAATCCGAGATCTTTTACAGCTACATCACATTTTTCCCTGCCCATATTTGTGGCAACATGGTCAATTACTGATGAAGTCATTGTAGCAACCCTTGTTGCACTATTGACCAATAGGGAGAGGCCAAAACTTTGAAGTATATTTATGAAGGTGCTGCTGGATTCATTTATGATATTCATGTTGATTTTAATGTCCCCACACAGAATTGTGCTGAGCTTTGTACTTGAGACTTTATATAGAAATTCTGTTAATTTATTGAAAAACAGTGTCCACACTATCTCTGGGAGATCCATACAAACACAAAATTATTAATATCTTGGTGATATCAAGCCCTGTTAATTCAAACTGCTGGAGACACTCTTTAGGCAGGGGAACCTGTTGTCTGGATTTATCCTAAAAAAGACCTACTTCTCATACTGATGACAACAGGTATTTGACCATGTGTGGCCCGAGATCCACCCCCTATACTTTCACGAATCAGCTGTACCAATCTTCCTTTGCCAGTCCTGTTTAGGTATAGGCCACACCCAGTGAAACCCCATCTGTCGATAGTCCAGACGGGCATGTGAGCAAAGTTGGCTTCCCTAACCCCAAATTGATTCGCCTCACATCTCCATCAAGGTTTGGCCAATCGTGACACCGGAACAGCTCAACAAAGTGTACTGCCACAAGTCAGGGAAGCTATCTTGCCCAGGTCACCACCTATGTCATGTGCCCTATCCCTGTGTAAACTGTTTCCTGCCCCACCCACTATCACTACATGGTCTTCTTTTGTAAAGACCTTAAGTCCTCTATCACATGACTTAGCCCTGCATTTGGCTGGAACATACTGGTGGCCTGGTATGTTGCCCCTAAACATTCCTGTAACTCGGGGCCTACAACTCACCCATGCCTAATACCTAGCAGCAGCACTTTCTTCTTCCTAACATTTTGTATATTTCTAAGCTTCTTGGCCTCAGTTGAAGTGTGCTGCACATTTCTTGCTCCGTGTTCTACCAGAGGCTCTGGCAGTGGTAGACACACAGTTTTATCATCAACGCCAAAAACATCAGATCATGTTCTCTTTCTTCCTACCCTCCTACAAGCTGCCAGTTCACAACCACCCTCCTCCTCCCTATCTCTCTTGATCCTTATCAGTTCCTTCCTTGCTTCCTTCAACTGTGCCACAAGGACACAGATTTTCCTTTCCTGTACCCCAACCAAAATGTTCCTACTGCATACTCTGCAGTTCCAGGAGAGAGCCTCTTCTGTTCTCCCCCCACCTCTCCCTCCCCAGTGAAAATATTTCCTACAAGGTTAGCAACAAATCCCTTTACTCACAATGCTATAACAGCTTCCACATTTCCCACTCATGATCAGTTTCAAAAGAATAATTAAGTTTTAAATTTGTCCAGGACACGAGATTGGCTATATGTATGCAAAAATGACATGGAGGTCTTACATGCTATTGTTGTTGTTTTTGTAATGATTTAGAGATACAATGACAGAAGAATGAATTAGTAATTACTTTGCTTTTAGAGAATTTACTTTAGTGTTTGGTTAGGTTTTAAATTTATACCTAGATCACCTCTAACTAGTGAACAATATGAAATGTGTTAGTTAAATACAATTTAAAAAACTTTTAATTATACTTTTATAGTAACAATAGGCACTGATGAAACTAGTAGCTGCCTTTCTTAAACGAATTTTCCGCTATCAGGAAAATTTGAATAGAATTTTTTGTGTTTTGGAATGGAAAATTTCGCATTATGTCACAATTATCGTGACTTCAGATTACACAAAGTTTTTTTTTTTTTTTTTTTCAAGAATCATCTCTATGGGGACGCAAATATTCAGTTTTGTGACAAGAATGGACACTACAGCAAATATACAAAACAAAGGAAATTTAAATTTGACACTATTTCCTCTCAAATAAGTTCTTTTAGTGGACGAAGAAAACACCTGTGATCTCACTCGCTGGACATCTTGTCTTCCTGTCTGTTTTAAAGTTTGTTTACTTACTGGGCGTGAAGGGTAAGCTTTTGGCTTAAAAAAGGTAGCTGGAGATTCCACACAGCACACCAGGTATGAGATTAATTATGTAATATGCACTATACTGAAATGTCTTGTGAGACGTCTATAAATTCAAATATGCTCAATGTTACTTTCCTGTTTCAGTACACAATGCCTGCATTCTGATTTAGTGTTTACTTATAGGACCTGTCACTGGGTGTGAGGGATAAGCTTTTGGCATACCATGGCAGCAAGAGCATCCAAACAGCACACCATATATGCAACTGATTGTGTGTAAGCACAATACTGAAATGCCTTGTGAGTCATCCCTATATTCATATGCCCAATGTTGCTTTCCTCTTCCGATACACAATGCCTTACAGGACTGTCAGTAAATGAGTGTGCTGGACGCCAGCTCTGTCCATCACTGTGGCTGTCGGATAGAGAGACCAACAGCTGTGCAGGGGCTCCAGGTGCAATTACTGGCCAATTTGAGAATTTATCCTCTCAGAGGTTGGGTGTTGTGTTGTGCTTATCACCATTTTACCATTTCTTTAGATGCAAAAATAAGCAGTATCAACTGATGTAGACTTGCAGTAGGCAGCCGATTTCTCCTGCATACGATCTCCCGGCCAGAAATGCCATACTGTCATTTCATTTCACGCTAGGTATGAAACTGATTCTCTGATATGCACATTATTGAATTGTGAGTCATCTCTTAATTTGTATATGCTCAGTCGGTTTAATATTAATTTGCAGGGCTCTAGAGTAAGCAGTGTGTAGTTGTGTGCACTATGGTGAGTTGTCGTGTCACCTAGCATGGCAATACAACATGCGACTGCAACAGTGCCAACAGCACTGGGTAGTGTTGTCTACTTCACTGCATGAGAAATAGAGCTGTCACAATGGCCAGTCTGACCTCAGTACTACATGTTTGCATGTTGGCCAGTGGGTACTTGGAGCAAATCCAGTAATACTCACATATGAAGATTTGTTTATCTTTAACATCACAGAATCATGTTTCTATATCTGCTCCATCCCCATTCCCCAGTGGAAGGGGGGGTAACAATTATTTTGTGCACATGAGTCTGCTAGTAATTGGATCCTTTCTACTTTTCAAAACTGCATTAACTTTCCCGTGCTCATCCATCCCTGTCCTCAATCCTTTCCCTTGCTTACATTGGCCTGGCTATCTTTTTTTTGTTGCTATCCCTTACACTATCATTCCTCTTGCTTTACAATTCCCTTTTTGGAATTTTTGGTCCCTCTTTGGGGATTGAACTACTCTAAATTTTGTCTCCATGGTGTGAGCCAGCTGTGGAACAACACCATACATGAAGTCTTTGGCATGTGGGCTTACCACCTCTTCCATTTTTTACCTGAAGCCATTGTCCTTTTTGTGCTGTACCACTAGCACAGTAGTCATTTCGTGTGCTTGGGGTGTTATGTACTCTTTTGATGGAGTCCTCTGAAAACAGGGATGACAGTTCTGATACACGAGCTGCTACCTCCCTGTGTATGCCTATGAGTAGTGGCTTGTCATTCTGGAGCATTGGAACTCCCAGCAGCAGCCCCTATGGCATTGGCCCTTGGTGTGGCTGAGTAGTGCACAAGGGGAGAGCCCCTGATTGGTTTTGGTGTTATTAGGGTCTACACTTTGTGTATCAAACGTATCAGACTTAAAAAACCGGCCGTCTTTGGCGGACCTTTAGTCAGGAACGACTTTTCAACTTACAACTATCCCCTCATGGGAGGAGGGTCAGACTCGCTTGCTTGGGGTCAAATCTTTTCCCCATTACCTGGTCTGCATCAAGACTGACAAGGACACCTTCCCACCATGAACCCATTATTTTGGTAGAAACTATCAAAGACAAGTTTGGCAAACCATTACTCCTCACTAGCCTTTGAATATGCTTCAGGATGTCTTTTTCATAGAGACCTCATCTTCCAAACTGGTGAAGCATGGGCCAGTCTGGAGTGGCAAGGCATTCATTTTGTTCATCATATTCAGAAAGGCACTAAGGACAACCACACTGATAATGACCACTTTATTCTGGTCTTTGAAGTGGATACCCCCAAGACAAGGTCAAGGTTATGGCTTATCACTGTGCACTGTGATGTATGTCCTGCCACTGCTAAAATGTTTTTGGTGTTTATGATTTGTACACATGTATTAATCCTGTATGCAATGAATGAGGATGCCCAGGTGTGCCTTTGTTCTACTGACCACATGTATTCATTGTCACAACTGTCGCTGGTTTGTAAGAAGGAAAGAATATATTGGGGTTTACGATCAGCTTCGCCTTGTGTCTACAAAAATCTACTATTGACTCTGTTACATCCTTTCCCCCACCTTATCCCAGTGATGCCTCACTCTTCTCTCCCTCTCCCCTCAACTTACATCTTCCTCCCCTCCAACTGTTGCTCCTTTCATCCACCAGAGAAGTGCCTCTTCTCTGGTGTCTGCTGCCATTAGGGCCTCCTCTCAGTCCAAGAGTCTGCTGGTACACATTGGCCATGGAACCGTCAGCTCTAGCATCCCCCAAGGTTGCCTGGTCTCTCTTTATAGAACTAGCAGAACCCTCTCTCCCCCCTTACCTCTCTGGCATCTAGCGTGTGTCCTCCTCTACTTATGAAAGAGAAGAAGGGACATAAGTCCTGGGATGAGGACACTCCATTGCTGAGGAGGATGGCATTCCATAGGGTTCAGTGTTAAGTATCCTTTTCCTCATCACTATTAAAGGACTTGTGACCTCCGTCAAACTGTTGTTGGTCACCCCTGCTCTGCATGTGGATGACTTCTGTGTCTGAGTTATTTAACACTTGGTGGCTTTTGTGAAGTGACAGTTCCAGGGTGCCATGTGGTATGCTTCTGCATGGACCTTCTCACACAGTTTTCAGTTTTCTCCTCTTAAATTGTGGGTGGTGCATTTCTGTCACCATATTGTGTACGATACCTACTGGAGCTCTATCTCGAGACCCAATTTCTGATTGTGGTCCACCACTTCCATTTCTTGGGTCGTCTTATGACATTTACTTGTGTGTGTGTGTGTGTGGGGGGGGGGGGGGGGAGGGGGAGGGGGGCATGGTAGCCAAATTTAGGGCTCAGTTGCTCCTTCCATACTGATCCTCTTGGAGCAGGTCCACCATTGTGGTATCTGTCTGATCATCAGTACCTTTTGCACTAACCGTATTGTTTCCTGGTTGAAGCTGGGATTGTCCCCCACTCACTGCCCTTCTGGTTCAACAGTCTAAGCTTCTTGTTTCCTATGCCATCACCATCTTCTCTTTCCCCACACATCCCTTATATTTTATACTTTAGCAGCAGGAAATTGCTCGCTCTTCAGGTGAGTTTAACAGTTGGGCTCCAGCTTGCAGTCCTTTGCCATGATTTTTATCTTCCCTCTTTGTCCTGTTCCCCGTTCTCTCCAAAAACCTCCTCCCCCTTGGTTAGTTCCTTGATCCCAGATTCAGAGGGGTCTGTGTTTCATTGTTTGTTCTGCCAGCTTTTATGGGAGTTTCAGGCTGCTGTTGTGTTTTAATGGAATGGCTCTAGGCTCTAAATCTGCTAATTAGAAGGAATGTGCCTTCTGCTGGCAAGTAACACCATCTCTTACCTGCCCCATGTAGCATGTGTACTGCATAGCTAATGGCCATTTACCAGGTTCTTTAGTATGTTTAACAGTCCTCTCCCACCCACGTTATGTGCAGACTCGATAACTGCCCTTGAGGCTATCAGGCAGTGGTTTTCCCTTCCTCTTCTTGGTCTATGACATCTAAGACCACCTTACCAATCTTGACCATGCTGGTTGTTCAGTTGACTTTCTTTGGGTTCCCACTCATGTGGGTATCCCAGGTAATGAACTGCTGATCCTGTGGCTGGAGGGTGTGCCCCTTTTGTGTGACCTCTCTGGTGCTGGGTTTGCAGCCTCATGTCCAATTCCTTTTTGCTCAGCCTTGAGCTGACTCTTGGAGGCCAACCCCCTGCCTAATAAACTTATTGCGATAAGGGGACTCTTGCCACATGGCCCACTGGGGATCTACCATCCTCTGCGAACTTCGTATTGGTCATACAAGGTTGAATCTAAGCCTCTTACTCCATAATGATCTGTAACCCCCACATTTTATGAGACTCCCCTACCATTTGGCCTTTTGCACTAAACACACTCTTCCATTCTCCATTATCACAGATGGTAGCATACAACCTTACATAGTTACATCTGTCCTTGGTTTTCATCATAAAAGTGGTTTGTTCCATGGATTTAAGTACCTGAATTGTCTTCCACAATTGAAGGCTTTCATCATTGCTTTCATGCTGGTCAGGTTTTCCTCTCCATTTTGTGCTGTTTCATCACCACCCCCTCTTCTTGTGTCATCCCCCATTGTGTCGCAATCATGGTATGAAGTGGGAACTGGGGTGGGTTAGCAGTGATTCCAGCACCATGTCACACATAGCACCATTGGGGTGTCTTATGATCTCCCCCTTCCTCCCTCCAGTTCTTTAATCTTCCTGCCACCCCAGTGTTCCATCTCCATTTGCCTGTTTTGCTTCGCCATCAAATAGATTGTGCTGTTGGTTTGCTGCTCCCACAGTCTCTGCCACTTTGGATCTTGGGACAAATGATGTCACTGTTTCGTTCCTCTCCTCATTCAGACAATCAATCAACATCTGCAGCCAGCAGGCAAGCAGTGAGACTTGGTATCTGCTCTCTTAGCATCTGTGTCAGGGTGTTACTAGCATTAATGACAAGTTTATTACTTGTTTCCAAATAAAAACAGCCACTTTTGTGCCCTGGTAAATTAGAACTACAAAATTATATGCTTAAATTTAGGAAATAATGGCCCGCTAAAAACAGAAAATTCTGGAATATGAGTTATTTGGTTACAGATAACTTTTCAAAAAGGGGATTTTTTTTAAAAAAAGTAAAATTATACTGCAAATTGGAACCTGAAAGGCTTTCAGTTGGGTTATATTGCTAATTCATAATTACTCATTCCTAATTCCAACTGCATGTGTTTGTACTGATACTGAAATTATTATTTATTCACCAAATTTTTTTTTTGGTAAATGAGTTACATTATCAGGAAAATTGATTGTGAACAATCAGATGTTAGTGTATTCCTTGCTAGAATATGAAAATATTTAATCTGTTTAACAGTTGCACTAGTGTTACCCATCTAGCTAGATCAAAAATAAATATATATTACAAGTTGACGATTGCAACTCACTCTGTTGTCACGTTGGGACAGTTGTCAAATGTGTGGCCATCACCAGCAGTGCGCTGAGCCTCAGTCACAGTCATCACTGCCCAGCACGGCTTGGGAGGGGGCTGACCCAGTGATGCCAGCATTCTAGGCTGCTGGCACAAGCCGCAGCAGTTTCTGGTGGTCCCATGTGTCAGCAGAACTGCCGCACCAGAGGCCAGTGAAGAAGGAAGGAATATCGACATCTGACATTCTGTCAACAGTGAGGCCGTCAGAGACAGAGCATAAGCTCTGACTGTTTCAAGGATGGGGGAGAAAATTGGCCTTGGCCTTTCAAAGGAACCATCCCAGAATTTGCCTTGATTGATCTAGGGAAATAATGGAAAACCTAAAACTGGATGGCAGGACACGGAATAAAGCCATCATGTTCCTGAATGTGAGATCAACACACTAGCTAATGTGGTGTAAACCTTCATCCAGAAGTGTTCACAGTTTCTTCTGTATCAGGAACTGCCATGAGTATGCAGCTTGAGGAATTTGTTTTCTTTGCTCAAAACAGTCTCCTCTGTACTGCAAGTTTTCTCTTGTGACTCCTTTGTGGGCTATTGAAAGAGACGCCACTACTGGCATGAACAGCACCTACACTAGCCTTCAGTGAAGTTACCATTTTGTTGGCCAGCTAAACTTCAGTAACTGAAATACCAGAAACAATTTCTGCCAGTACCTCTGTGTCACAGGAACAAACTGGCTTCAGAATTTTCCTCTCCAACATTCATAAGTAGTACATCTGGTAATTCAGAAATTTCAAACGGTTTTTCTTCTATACTCTCTACTTCATAAACATTATGTATATGCTTGCACGTATTTAACTTAATGCTATAACCAATACATGCATAGTAATATCTATTAATTCTTACTTTACAGTCAGTGCACACTAATTTGGAGTTACAGTGGATAATATTTTCTTCCACAAGGTAAACTTCAAGTGATTTTGTGGCTGGTACTTTCCAACCTCAGCCTACCTTTCTAGTTGAGTCCTTATTCATCAAAATACTGGATTCGTGCTTATGGTGGATGTTTTCATTTTACTTGTTAGTTTTGCTTTTACAATGACAATGAGCCTGTCAAACAGATTTGCTGTTACAAGCAACGTGAATGCAAGTACACCTTTATCCAAATGTTTCACCTGCTTTGCATTACCATGTAGAGTAAGTGGTGGTAATATGCACCCCCCCCCCCTTAATATCTTAATAATATTTAGCTGAACTCTAGTAGTGTATTAACATACCATTATTGGTTAATACTTAGTAGGTTGCATCTAAGTATTGGCAACAGTTTCAAATAGATTAAAAGTATGGTATTATTGCATTTTTAAGCTGTCTACACTAGTTTACAAGGTGTAAGTGTAATGTGGACCTCAGGGTCCATATTATAAGCAGACCGTAAAATGTTTTTATTTCTGTTTTCAGATGCCTAGGACTAATCTGGCACCTAAATGAACCCGTAAAAGGCAGGTGTGGGATAAAAACAAAATGCGAGAGGCAGTGTCTGCTGTTGTAGTAAAAATCATGGGAGTTAAAAAAGCAAACATTGCACTGTCCCAAAAACAACTCTGTGCCAGTATGTGTATGAGGCTAATACCTGACAGATGTTGAAACTAAAAAGTTTGGAAGAAAACCAGCTGCCCTAGAAAGAGAACTAGTGGTTTACATACACTATATGGAGGCCAAATTCTATGCTTTTACTAGTATGGATGTTAGAAAAATGGCCTACCAACTTGCAGTTGTGAATGGAAGGGCTTGTCTTGGCCATTTTCTTCGACGTCATCAAGATAAGCTTTCGATTAGAAAGCCAACTGGAACATCATATGCTCGAGCAAAACGCTTTTCGCATGAGAGAGTTAACTCATTCTACGACTTGCTATAAGCTGAATTCTGGAAACATAAATATCCAGAAGATCGTGTATGGAACGTTGAGGAAACAGGCCTTAGTGTAGTTCAGACTGATACTGCAAGCAGAGGTAAACGCCAAATTTGTTCTCTGACTGCTGCTGAGTGTGGGTCTCTAGTAATGGTCGTCTGTTTGCTGAGTGCAGGAGGTTCTTATGTTGCCCTGATGTTCGTATTCCCGAGAATGGATGAGGGGAAAGACCATTGTTTCAACTGATTTGCTGTACAAAAAAGAGTTAGAAGTCATTATTAAAGAAAAGAGAGGAAAAGAACTTTGCCAAAGACCCCCTAGTGAGATAAGCTTCTACATCCTTACATTTGTCCTCTAGCCATCCATGTCTGCTTAGCCATTTTGCGCTTCCTGTCGATCTCATTTTTGAGACGTCTGTGTACCTTGTTGGCTGCTTCATTTATTGCATTTTTATATTTTCTCCCTTCATCAATTAAATTCAATATCTCTTCTGTTATCCAAGGATTTCTAATAGCCCTCGTCTTTTTACCTATTTGATCCTCTGCTGCCTTCACTACTTCATCCTTCTACTGTATTTCCTTCCCTTGCCAAAGAAACACACTATATCATAGGATCCAACAAGTTTGCTTTCATGGAGCATCCACTGCCAAATATTCTCGCTGTAGTGAGTCTTAAGTGCACCCATAAATGTACGATCTAGCAGTTGCAGGACTAGAACAATTAGCCTCAATAACTTCGTCATTCTTGGGCGGCAGTTCATAGTTACAATTCGCTGAAACCTGCCAGCTTGATCACCCAACCTGTTGGCGTCGTCTTTTTACCTGTTCAGCTCCAGATACAATAACCTCTTTATCTGACGGCCTCTCAAGTCCGATGTCAGTTTTGTCTTCCGGGAGGAAATCTGCATCGGTGAATACGGACTGGTCCGTGGGCCATACTCCAGTAGCTTTCAAACCTTTAATAGCAAATAGCATTGTTGCACTTTTGATGAAAAAAGCGTTGAAATTTGAAAGACCACCGCGGCCTGCACATCCCTCGGTCCATACGCGGAGTCCATACGGAGGGGAGAGGCGACAGGTATATATACCACACCGCCCGCCGGCACTGGACGTCAGTCAACAGGAGTAATCTGATGATGATACGCTACGCCGTGACTGGAACACGATAGTGGGAAAAGGAAGAGAAGGAAACGTAGTAGGTGAATATGGATTGGGGTTAAGAAATGAAAGAGGAAGCTGCCTGGTAGAATTTTGCACACAGCACAACTTAATCGTAGCTAACACTTGGTTTCAGAATCATGAAAGGAGGTTGTATACATGGAAGAACCCTGGAGATACTAAAAGGTATCAGATAGATTATATAATGATAAGGCAGAGATTAAGGAACCAGGTTTTAAATTGTAAGACATTTCCAGGGGCAAATGTGGACTCTGACCACAATCTATTGGTTATGTCCTGTAGATTAAAACTGCAAACAGGTGGGAATTTAAGGAGATGGGACCTCGATAAAGAGAAAGAACAAGAGGTTGTACAGAGTTTCAGTGAGAGCATAAAGGAACAATTGATAGTAATGGGGGAAAGAAATACAGTAGAAGAAGAATGGGTAGCTTTCAGAGATGAAATAGTGAAGGCAGCAGAGGATCAAGTAGGTAAAAAGATGAGGGCTGCTAGAAATCCTTGGGTAACAGAAGAGATATTGAATCTAACTGATGAAAGGAGAAAATATGAAAATACAGTAAGTGAAGCAGGCAAAAAGGAATACAAACGTCTCAAAAATGAAATCGACAGGAAGTGCAAAATGGCTAAGCAGGGATGGATAGAGGACAAATGTAAGGATGTAGAGGCTTGTCTCACCAGGGGCACCCAAAATCAGTTGCCTGTTACCTGTCTAGCGGCGTAGATCGGCGTGCAGTGGTGTACAATACGTCGTTTCTGTTCGTGAGATCCTTGTTGCCAGCATCAGTCACTGACATACTTCGGTATCTGGAAGTGCTGGATAACAGCGTTGCATTGCAAGAAAATTGCAGAAGACGAAGAGGAGCTATTTGCGGAGTACATTTCCCCATCATGTTCTAGTTCTGGGTGGAGATTTTAATTTGCCAGATACACCAGGTGACCAAGAAGTCAGTATAAATTTGAAAACTGAATAAATCACGGAATAATGTAGATAGGGAGGTACAAATTGACACACATGCTTGGAATGACATGGGATTTGATTAGAACAAAAAAAAAAAAAAAAAAAAAAAATACAAAAGCTCAAAAAATGTCCGACAGGTGGCGCTTCATCAGATCAGAATAGCATGACAAAGCAAAAATGATGTTCTTTACAGGAAATGCTCAATATGTCCACCATCATTCCTCAACAGTAATTGTAATCGAGGAATAATGTTGTGAAAAGCACTGTAAAGCATGTCCGGAGTATGTGGTGAGGCATTGGCGTTGGATGTTGTCTTTCAGCATCCCTAGAGATGTCGCTCGATCACGATACACTTGCGACTTCAGGTAACCCCAAAGCCAACAATAGCACGGACTGAGGTCTGGGGACCTAGGAGGCCAAGTGTGACGAAAGTGGCGGCTCAGCACACGATCATCACCAAACGACGCGCATAAGAGATCTGTCAGACATTTTGTGAATTTGTTTTTTCTAATAAATCCCCATGTCATTCCAAGCATGTGTCTCAATTTTTAACTCTCTATCTACATTATTCCATGGTTTATCACTTTTTCCAATTTATACTGACTTTTTGATCACCCGTTAGACTGGGAGACTCAAACGTTTATAACGGGTGGCAGGGACAAAGAATCCAGTGAAATTTTTTTAAAGTGCTTTATCTGAAAAACTACCTTGAGCAGTTAAACAGAGAACCGACTCGTGGCGATAACATATTGGACATTCTGGCGACAAACAGACCCGAAACAGTTAACGCAGAACACGGAATCAGCGATCATAAAGCGGTTACTGCATCACTGATTTCAGCCATAAGTAGAAATATTAAAGAAGGTAGGAAGATTTTTCTGTTTAGCAAAAGTGACAAAAAGCAGATTACAGAGTACCTGACGGCTCAACACAAAAGTTTTGTCTCAAGTACAGATAGTGTTGAGGATCAGTGGACAAAGTTCAAAACCATCGTACAATATGCGTTAGATGAGTACGTGCCAAGCAAGATCGTAAGAAATGGAAAAGAGCCACCGTGGTACAACAACCGAGTTTGAAAACTGCTGCGGAAGCAAAGGGAACTTCACAGCAAACATGAACATAGCCAAAGCCTTGCAGACAAACAAAAATTACGCGAAGCGAAATGTAATGTGAGGAGGGCTATGCGAGAGGCATTCAATGAATTCGAAAGTAAAGCTCTATGTACTGATTGGCAGAAAACCCTAAGAAATTTTGGTCTTATGTCAAAGCAGTAGGTGGAGCAAAACGAAATGTTCAGACACTCTGTGACCAAAATGGTACTGAAACAGACTGAAGGCCGAACTACTAAATGGCTAATTCACAGAGGAAGACTGCACTGTAGTTCCTTCTCTACACTGTCGCACATATGACAAAATAGTAGATGTCGAAAGAGATGGCAGAGGGATAGAGAAACAATTAAAATCGCTCAAAAGAGGAAAGGCCGCTGGACCTTATGGGATACCAGTTCGATTTTACACAGAGTACGCGAAGGAACTTGCCCCCCTTCTTGCAGCGGTGTAGCGTTCCGAAAGATTGGAAAAGGGCACAGGTCATCCACGTTTTCAAGAAGGGACTTCAAACAAATGTGCAGAACTATAGACCTATATCTCTAACGTCAATCAGTTGTAGAATTTTGGAACACGTATTATGTTCGAGTATAATGACTTTTCTGGAGACTAGAAATCTACTCTGTAGGAATCAGCACGGGTTTCGGAAAAGACGGTCGTGTGATACCCAGCTCTCGCTATTCGTCCATGAGACTCAGAAGGGCATAGACACGGGTTCACAGGTAGATGCCGTGTTTCTTGACTTCCGCAAGGCTTTTGATACAGTTCCCCACAATCGTTTAATGAACAAAGTAAGAGCATACGGACTATCAGACCAATTGTGTGATTGGATTGAAGAGTTCCTACATGACAGAACGCAGCATGTCGTTCTCAATGGAGAGAAGTCTTCCGAAGTAAGAGTGATTTCAGGTGTGCCGCAGGGGAGTGTCATAGGACCGTTGCTATTCACAATATACATAAATGACCTTGAGGATATCATCGGAAGATCACTGAGGCTTTTTGCGGATGACGCTGTAGTATATCCAGAGGTTGTAACAATGGAAAATTGTACCGAAATGAAGAAGGATCTGCAACGAATTGACGCATGTTGCAGGGAATGGCAATTGAATCTCAATGTGGACAAGTGTAATGTGCTGCGAATACATAGAAAGATAAATCCCTTATCATTTAGCTACAATATAGCAGGTCAGCAACTGGGAGAACGCATTAGGAGTGATTTAAAATGGAATGATCATATGAAGTTGATCGTCGGTAAAGCAGATGCCAGACTGAAATTCATTGGAAGAATCCTAAGGAAATGCAATCCGACAACAAAGGAAGTAGGTTACAGTACCCTTGTTCGCCCACTGCTTCAATACTGCTCAGCAGTGTGGGATCCGCACCAGATAGGGTTGATAGAAGAGATAGAGAAGATCCAACGGAGAGCCGCGCGCTTCGTTACAGGACGATTTAGTAATCGCGAAAGCGTTACAGAGATGACAGATAAACTCGAAGACTCTGCACGGAGACGCTCAGTAGCTCTGTATGGGCTTCTGTTGAAGTTTCTAGAACATACCTTCACCGAGGAGTCAAGCAGTATATTGCTCCCTCCTACGTAGGTCTCGCGAAGAGACATGAGGATAAAATCAGAGAGATTAGAGGTCACACAGAGGCATACCGACAATCCTTCTTTCCACGAACAATACGAGACTGGAATAGAAGGGACAACTGATAGAGATACTCAAGGTACCCTCCGCCACACACCGTCAGGTAGCTTGCAGAGAATGGATGTAGATGTAGATGTAACGAGCGTGTGTTAAGGAGGTGACACGAAAAGAACTGTTACCCGTTCCAAGCAAAGGGCTCCAATTTATGCAAACGTCTGTCACGCCTAAGGAAGGAAAGCAAAAATAAACCGCGTGGTTTACAGGGATCGCCACGAAGGAAAACTAGTAATTTTGGGAGGAAACCCGTCGTCGTAGACAATTTCATAAAATCGATCCTTCCACAAACGATGGAGGGCTTTTACATCAATCTAAAAATAGTGCCGACATTACGGAAACTACAAATTGTCGTGAAACAAAAAACTCCAGTTTTACTCGTAACAGGCTCGCCAAAAGGAATATTTAACTTTTCTAAAATTCCATACTCTTTATGTAAGAAAGATTCTCTAATCTGTTTTTACACAAAACAAATAATCGTTGATGCTACCAAAACACATGTATCCTTTTTGACAGCTGACAATAGAGCAAATAGCCAATGGATATAACATTGTCCACATACTTTTCACGTACGTTTACGAAGGCAGTGACAAAAAATGTAGTGCAAATCGGACTAGTACAACACAAGAAATTGTAAATTTCTTGTTACTTTTTAAACACTCATCGTGTTGCAAGACCTGTTAAGTTTCAACGCAATCCTTCAAAGAAAACTTCTATCCTTTAGTAGAAACACAAAGTGAGAATAATTCTTAAATTCTACAGTTTCATTGCGCTTTATGGGGTAGAAGTAGAGGAACGTACATTCACATGAACAGGCATTCGGTTCCATGTTTGTAGTAAAATCCCGACTTACGTTCATATGTTAATATTATTTACTCTATAGCGTTATGTTTCGGAAGAAGCTATCGTCTTTTGTATTCTTTACGGTACTAAAACACTCGTCTAAAAATTAACGCTGCCGGGCCGTGTATGCAGACGGCGTCGCCGCCGACTTAAAGCGCGCGCCGCGGCAGGGCGGTACTGCGTCGTGAGACAGCCTGTGGAGGCGCCCGGTGACGTGGCTGGGTAGCCAGAGTGGGGACAGACTGTAAACGGGCACAGTGAGGATCCATAAGAAACGCATTGTCGTTGATACAATCTGTCATATTTCAGTGTCAGTTAATAACGTATCTACCATTAAAACTTTCAATAGGTCAGATTCAATGTATGACCATTCGACAGTCACAGTCGGTAGAGCGAAATGATGAGGTAGCTGGTAATGTGATTCTTGTTTGCGCCTCAGTGGATCCGAATATTTTTATTACTAGTCTTCGCTTTTTCTGTTAGGATCTGATACTTTTATTGCACCGAAAAGAAAGTATATTCTCTAATATTCGATGTTACATATGTACGTTCCATCTGAGGATGGAGTTTGTTCGAATGGTTTAATCTACAAGACAGATTGCACTACATGCAGTAAGATATAACAAGAAAGTGTAAAACAATTCTTTTTTATCTCACATGTTGTGAAGATTCTGCTGCTGAATAGGAACAAATATAAAGTAAGACTTTGAATCGCGCTATTTGTTACGGAGCTTCTCTTTCTGCCTTATAACATGTCCGTGGACACTACACGCAGAACAACGTGACTCTCACGTGGACAAGAGAGGAAAGGCGCGTTTTAATAGCGCTAGCTTAAGAATTTTACGCCCATGCATTTTGTAAAGTGGGTGATAGAGAGAAACGTGTGACGAGGGCCTCCCGACCGCTCGCCTGGTGCAGGTCTTTCGACTTGACGCCACTTGCGCGTCCTTGGAGATGAAATGATGACGATTAGGACAACACGACACCCAGTCCCTGAGCAGAGAAAATCTCCAACCCAGCCAGGAATCGAACCCGTCTGTCACGCTGACCACTCAGCTACCGGGGCGGACAACCGGGTGGTGTGTGACCCAGATGCTGCCGCTGCGGTCGCGTGTACCACGTTGACACGCACATGCTGTATGCACAAGTCAGAGCGTTCGGCAGCACTTTCAACTTGGCACGCTCAAGACTGACGTTCACAACACCGTCCGTGTAGTGACGGCATTACACTTTCCTAAAACAGTGCACGGAGATCGGCGTAAATACTGTTGAGTGGTACTTAAGATAGGGAAATAAATTAGTGAAATCAAGGTGAAGTGAAGTAGAAATTTAAAATTAATGAGAAACTTCGTTTAGCTTAGAAGAGTTACACTCTGGCAAACAACGGGCAGAGCAGAGGAGGCAATGACCGCGAAGTCAGCACATTCAGGAGAAGCTATCGTCCTCCCCCACGTAAGCAGAAGCTGTCGATTCAGCCGTCAGGGCATCGCCCGTCCGGCTCACGTGTTCCTCAATTGTCACACGTGATCAAAGGCTCTCGCCTACATTCCGAGAGCCAATGACCGACGTTAAGAAGATTCTTCGCGAAGCTTTTCGACGTGACAAAAGAGGCAACGACAGCGATGTTGTTCACCTCCAGTGAAGTGAAGTGAATAAGTACGCGAGACGCAGTGGGCCCGACAGGAGTAGCTTTCAGTTCAGTTCCGGTACAGTCGGTGCTCAAGACCGTCATGCAGGAATATACTACATCGTACACAGAAGCACCGAGTCCGCCGCTGTAATGGAATAGCAAGCAGCAGCCTCGGCGCCAGAAGACAGAAGGTATTTGAGGCCAGATTTTTATGTACCCGAGTGACTCGTGAGGACGGGAAGGAGACAGCGCACATCCGAGTCGTCACCGTCCGATTCACGACTTCTTCCTCAATAATTAAACGGACCACCTCGCGATGCGCGTCTCCAGTCAACTGGGCGAAACGGCGACACGAGATACACACCGCCGTGCGTAATCAGACGCCGCCGCTCACGCAAGCAGAAGGCTTCGCAAACGACACAGTTGCCAGTATCCCAGCCAGAAACCCTTGTACAAAACTTTCAATAAAAGTTATCTTATGTAAAACTGCTGTTTCATTCTACCTCATACCTGAGGCAAGGATGAACCCACCCTGCAAAAATGTTGTTAAGAGAGAAAAAGTAATTTATTTAGTGTTTTTCACCCTGACATAATGCTTTAGAATCAAATGCCCTTTGCAGTAGTGCTCATCCTGACAGATGACCATCACAAACAGAGAAAACCCAGTTACAGTACGGAGTAGAGAGGAGCGGAGAGTATTCGTTGTGAAGGGGTGCCGTCGAGAATAGATACGATGTGTCAGGGGACGAAAAGCAGTTCGCTATAAAATTAACGAAGAATGCCAACAAGTTAGGAATTACTACAATAATAGTGATTGCGATATTTCTCTCGGCAGTTTAAACCGAGTAGGTGAGCGAGTAAGGTAACCAGGAAAATAACAATAGCTACAGTTGTATGGTATAGCATACAATGTAAAGAATTTCAGGCAAATAGTTACCACATGTTACAGGTCCTGTACTGGCCTTTCTGGATACAGAAAATTTTCGACTGATGCCCTGGCCAGCACATTCTCCAGATCTCTCACCAACTGAAAAGGCCTGGTCAATGGTAGCCGAGCAACGGGCTCGTCACAATACTCCAGTCACTACTGTTGATGAACTGTGGTATCGTGTTGAAGCTGCATGGGCAGCTGTACCTGTACACGCCATCCAAGCTCTGTTTGACTCAATGCCCAGGCGTATCAAGGCCGTTATTACGGCCAGGGGTGGTTGTTCTGGGTACTGATTTCTCTGGATCTATGGACCCAAATTGCGTGAAAATGTAATCACATGTCAGTTCTAGTGTAATATATTTGTCCAATGAATACCCGTTAATCATCTGTAGCAATTTTAATGGCCAGTAGTGTATAAGAACAGTAATAGGACGGACCTGCAAAATTACAGTCCAATATCGTTGACATCCATTTGCTGCAGAATTCTTGAACATACAGCTACGGAAAAAATCGCAACACCACAAGCAGTTGTGAGAGATAAACGAAAGTTGGTAGGCGTGTTTCTACAATTGAAAAATGGTGTCAATTTAAATTTCGCGCCATTCGCATAAGAATGGTGTTAGTAGGGGCACTGTGAGGGTGCAGATCAGGTCTACTGTAAATACACGCCGTGGCGGTTGTGAGCGTTAGTTACCTTCTAGATTGGACGTGGTGGTTTGATCTTAGCCAAGAATGCCTTTGAGGAGACAGAGGCGCCATTACGATCATCTTAATGAGTTTGAACGAGGTCGTGTAATAGGGACACGAGAAGCTGGATGTTCCTCCAGCGATTTCGCAGGAGACTTGGCAGAAATTTAGCACTGTATACTGGCAGCGGTGACCGCGAGAATGTACGGTCGCAAAAAGCTCGAGCTCCGACCGGTCACGTGGCGCTACCAAGAGGGAAGGCAGTCGTGTCTGGCGTACGTCTCTGGCACATCACATTTCTTCTGCAGTAGCAATTCGAACAGCAGTCGGCGACATAACGAATTAAAAATCGATTACTTCAGGGACAGCCCCGATCCAAGGGGCCCAGTAGCATGCATTTCACTGACCCCCAAACCACCGGCATTTGCGACACAAAACTGACATCGCACACCATTACAACACAATGCGTGCCCGTTTCAATGCTTGCATTCAACATTCTGATCGTTACATCTGTTATTAACTTACCAGCATGTCACTTTTGCAACGGCTTATTTCGCGCTTACGTTGCCCTGTGATGCTGCAATGTTAATTACTTAAATATCCTACATAGACAGACGTATTCCCGAAATTTCATTACTGTACATGATTTTTTGTTCGTTTGTTGCTATGATTTTTTTTTATCGCCAGTTCATTTGTCCAGTCGCGGAAGCCGTCAGGCTCTAATGCCACCCTGCAACACACCTCTGCCAGGCAGGCTGCATAGAGCATAGCCCCTGTATATCAGTAACTGCACAGTCCAGCGAGCTAAGAAAGTTGCAGCTCGGTCCGCAGAGGTCCTTCGTGTACACGAGACACTAGAACAGGTGGTGCACGCATCCGCGACAGGGTCACTGATGCTATGGACCTTCTGCTGCATCCACCGTGACACGTGCGGCCACGTGAGTGTGCCTCCCGGGCAGTCCCGTCGTAGCCGACAATTGGTGCCCACCGCTACGAACCCAGCATCGCCTCCGACTGCACACCGCCTTCGCTTCCTGTCCACAGTGTTAACTATACAGACGGCGCTTCTATGAAATCGGCAAAAAATCTCATACACCATTTAAAGAGTATTATGTCTTTGAAGAAAACTACACTGTCAAAAATTCCCTTTAACTAACAGCTAAAATTAAAAACATTTCCAATTCCTAATGATGGTAATTTCGTATCCTTTAACGTAGTTAATTTACTTGCTAACATTCACATTTTTGAGACTATTAAAATTACTGATGAGAATCTTCTCCAACACATAAACCTAATGTACAAGAAATTAAAGATCTCATTAGGTTATTACTTCTGATACTCTCCTACAACTATTTCCAGTTTAACGCTGAAATATATTTTACGACCGTAAGCCTATGCCGTGCCCATTTGTATAACAAGTACGCTTGCCAACAGTATTGTTAAACATCACAAAAGGCAGTACTTTAACAAATTGGTGTGGCCTGAGCAATTTTCCAGTCTTTAGGTACGGATCTTTCTGTGAGCGGTTGTATATAATTACTAAACATGGAGCTATTGTATCAGCACACTCAGAGGAACTTGACTGGTATACAATCTGGAACGGAAACCTTGCCTTTAATAAGTGATTTAAGCTGCTTTGCTACACCGAGGACATATGCTTCTCATTTTGGCACTTTCTGTTGACTGGGCTTCGGGAAGGCTTACTTCGTATTCTTTGCTGAAGGAGTTTCGGAAAACCACGTTTCTTAACTCTACTTTAGTGGCACTGTCATCAGTAACTCCACCGTTACTTTCGCGCAGTGAAGGTACGGATTGCGTCTTGACACTGGTGTACTCTATGCATGAACAGAATCTCTGGGTTTTTCGCCAGATTTCGAAACAGAGTTTTGTTGCGGAAATTATCAAGAGCATCTCGCACTGTAGTAACCGCTATATTTAGAACTTCTGCAAAACATTGCCAGTCTTCCGGATTTTGGATTCTTTTAGATTTGGCATGCTTTTTCGTTACTTCTGCAACAGCGATTTCACCCGTTTTGTCCATGGGGGATCAGTACCATCACTTATTAATCTATGTGGTATATATATCTCTCAATTGCAATCGATACTATTTCTCTGAAATCATTCCACATCTTTTCTACGCTTACATGATCAGATCGGAAGGAGTGGAGGCTGTTTCCTTAAAAATCGTTAAGAGCATTGTCAGCTTTTTTTAAACAGATGTACTTTAAGTTTCTTTTTGATGGTTATAGGTGTTACAGTATTCAGTGTACAGGCAACTGCCTTGTGGTCGCCAATCCCTGTATTCGTCAAGTACGCTTTCGTAACCATTTATGCTTCGAGTGGGCTCACGAACTAATAGTTCAAAATACTTTTTTTAGAAAGCATTCAGTACTATTTCAGGTGACGTTTTAAGCCTGCCGCCGGCTTTAAACGTGTAAATTTTCCAGCATATCGAGGATACATTGAAATCACCACCGACTATAATTGTGTGAGTGGGGTACCTTTTGAAATGAGACTCACGTTTTCTTTGAACTGTTCAGCAACTATATCCTCTCACTCGGGGGTCGGTAAAACGATCCAGTTTAGTCCGATTGACAAGTACAGCCTCTACCCAAACTATTTCGCAGGAACTATCTACTTCAGTTTCACTACAAGGTAAACTACTTCTGACAGCAATAAATACTCCAGCACCAACTATGTTTAATCTATCCCTTCTGAACGTTGTTAGGTCGTTTGAAAAAATTTCGGCTTAACTTATTTCCGGCTTTAGCCAGCTTTCCGTACCTATAACTGTTTGAGAGCTTCAGTGCTTTCTATTAGGGCCTGGAGCTCTGGTTCTTTCCCAACACAGTTACGATAATTTACAACACCGATCGTTTCTACAACCACCTTACTGTGTGTTACCTGCCCCCTTTTAGACAGACGCCATTTCTATGTTTTCCTGAGACCCTCTAACCTACAAATCCGCCCCCGCTACCCGTGTAGCCGCTTCCTGTGTATAGTGGACTCCTGACCTATTAAGCGGAATCCAGAAACCCACTACCCTATGGCACAAGTCAAGGACTCTGAGGCCTACACAGTAAGATAACCACCCGAGCCTATGGTTCATACCTTTCACTCGGCTCTGCACCGAAGGATCACAGTCAGTTCTGTCGATGATGGTGCAGATTGTGAGCTCCGCCTTAAACTCGCTTAACCATATCCGCTAAACAAAACCAGAGAGAATCTCCTCCAATCCAAAGCGACACACGCCATTGGAACCGACTGGGGCCACCACCTGCTATTGGCTGCGCCCTGTACTCTTCATGGCATCCGGAACACTCTTTACAAATCAGGAATGACTCCCTCACCTTGTGCACACTGCCGTCCTTCCCCTCCTTGGCAGCCATGTTATTAAGGGGGCCCAATTACTCGCCTATTATTGGAGTTCCGAACTACCAGCAAATTCACCTTCTGTGAACGCCCAGAATTTGCGTTCCAAGAAGCTTCCTCTGGAGGCCCTACGATCAGCCCCTCGCAAAGTCGTTCGCTGCCTGCCACACTTTGGAATGATCTCTCACTCGACCACAGGTGAGGGATCAACCTCAGCGCTGTAGACCAACATAAATTTAGGCTAATGGCAACAGTGCTGCTCAGAAATCTGCAGTCTGAGAAGACAATTCACAAATGCAAGGGGAAAAGACACAACAATGCTGTAAGTGAATATCAGAGACTTATCTATTATAAAGAACGTTCCTAGATGTAGAAAGCGACCGAAATTGTTAATTCTTTTAGAATCTCATAAGTGGAATTAACTTATATGGTAAAATAAACCAAGTCTGCTTTTCTTCATGGTTACATGACGTTACGTATATATCTGTTTTGTATTTTTATTCGTCCATGCCTTTCGTTTAAGCACTCACTCAAGCTAAACAGGTCTCTGCTGCCAAGTCATTATCACTTGTCATCGATGAAGGGTGAAAAACAAAGGAAATGTATTCACTTTCTTTTGCCTGATGGCGGATTTAAGGAGTGGGTATGCATAGCAAAAGCGCATTCTTACGCAAATTTGGTAAAAATAAACGTACGTTTATACCGTAACAGCGTTGCGTACGTGGATTAGGACTCTAGAATCATATTGATATACTAAGAAGGACAACCAAATCAGCATCCGCTGAAAAGTGGATAGTAGCACGAGGAGATTTATTTTTACTTTGCAGACTCTAAAAAATTCGAAGCCCAAGGGCCAGTTACAATCGAGTCCGCACAATTCGAAGGATGTAAGAAAAAGTTAGAATTAATTATTCTATTTAACTCGCCTTTATTCCAGATGGAATCAGGAAAAATCGAAATAAAATTGCGACTTTTGTTCAATTGTGTCCCCAGTTTTCTTACATGTTATTTCCTTTTGTATTTGAAACGGAAGGCACGCACAAATCTTCAAAAATACATAAATTCAGCTTCATTCATTTTTCAATATTGAACAAACTGTTACGAATGGATGCATTTTGTGAACTAAATTTCTTATAAACCACCTTATGTCTTTGGATTTAGCGTGTCACTTCTTATTTGTATCTGAGACTTCGGTTCCCAGACTAACCGTTAATGATTTAGCGTTCCGTTAAGCTATAACCTCAGACAAATACCCTTGCTACCCTGCATTGAGTAAGCCAATTCCATAAGCTTTCAGCAAGAGGCGGGAACTCGCCTCGCCGGTCTGCTTGCTCCCGCCTTTTAACAATTATCAGCAACATTATCTTTCTGCTCGATGATCGTTTGCAGCATGGATAGTAAAATCCCGAAACAATTCGTCACCTACTACTTCTCGAAGCATTCCACAGCGTCGAAACTCGTTTCTGTTTTACGAAAGTCGAAAACTTCCTGGAAGGTATTCTGACGTGAAAACGTCTAGTTTCTCCTTGGTCGGAGTTTCTTATATGACAAAATGGCGTCAGATTTGAATCACTATTAATTACGAGACCGACAGTGCGCAAACAAAGGTTAAGTCACGTGGTTGTCGCTTATTGCCTGTGTTGGCATATGCGGGTCATTGTTAGGAATCATCTTAGTGTAAAGTTGTAAGCTAGGATTCTCATTCGTGTGTCATTGCGATGAACAGCTTAGGGAGCGCCGCTAGGAGTAATAGAAAATAAAAGTATTTGCCGGAATATAAACGAAAATCTATATTGAGTTTAAACCTACGACACACAGGAAGAGTTCGTCTCAGGACTTGTAAATATGCTCTAAATTACAGAAAACGCGAGAAAAGCCTAAAAAGGGCAGCGCTGAGAGAAGGCGACAGCTCCCTCAGAGTCGGAAAAAAAGGAAGAAATTGCGCAACGCGATAACGTACTCAAAGGCTATATCGTACCCCAGCCACTGAAAAGTCCAAAATTGTGAGTGTGAACACTGTGATAAAGATATTGATAACTAAATTTCATATTAATATGAAACACATGTTACGATTTTATCCCGACGTTCTCACGAAAAATCTACGGCGCAGACCTGAACTGCACACACAGAAATTTATTTGCAACGGATTAATAATATGCTGTGGTATTTCGTGCACTGTTAAAACAACTGATGAAACAGACAGAATTATCTGGTGTAAGCTAGGCGTTGACTTGTAATTATAGAATGTCTGCGGGTCGTTTTCATATGACAGTCGCCTCGATTAGTGAAGAAGTTGCTTCGGTTTTCTCGAGGCATTTGGGAACAGGTTGAAACAAACGATTAACAACCGTCGACTGCATACAGTCGCAAAGGCTGATTTCAAATGTCTTTGGTAACTGTAAAGCTACTTCACCTGGGTAGGGGGGACAGCTACTAGTCGGAGGTAAACACTTCCCCCTCACAGCGTTCTAATGTTGCCGGCTACACTATGCCACTCAGCGTCCGATGTAAACACAGCCGACAACAGGAAGTGTGACAGGACTACCAAACCGAGTTCAGAGCAGGAAACGGCCGGGGTCCCCGGTGGTCTAGTGGTAAGGGGGTCTGGAACGTTCCAGCGCCTCGGCTGGGGCTATTCGCCCCAGCTGGGCCGGGGTTCAATCCCCGGCCGGCGCTGGAATTTTCAGATTTCCGAACACTAGCCTCCACCTCTGCCCTGGCATGTGGCGCATGCCGGGCACCCCCGTGGGGTCCGTGCTTCGGATCCCACGTGGAGCTCACTCCCTCACTACAAAATATACCTCATTATGCTGCTGCAATCACTTAATTTAAATTTTAATACGCACACTTTCTTCACCAGACCACATCTGCATATATTTTCCAGGTACTTTCTACATATTATATCTCACTGTCAAAAGAAACAGCATAGTATCATGAACATTTGTAGGATTACAACAATGAAATAATATCCTTACTAAAAAAACTAATGTTTTATTTTCGTTTTTGTTCTAAATGCTGCTAAGATAACTACAAGAAATTGGAAGCTGTTTTGGTATTTAATAATCAGTAATTAGAAAAATAAATTTGGCTATAATACTGATACATATATTACATATTTACTTAGTACATTCTCAGTGCAGGAACAGGATAAATTGTTTCAATGTCAAAAGAAATGCAAAATATTATATCAAATTTTTTTTTAATTATTCAAGAGTCAAAATGAGATTATGATATGACACAGGTCACTAATGAGGTACTCTCTTTCTTTGTATGAAAGAGGATAATTATCCTGGTTTTATGTGAGCTAAATGTTAAATTAAACAGATAACATTTAACATTTAAAAAACGAATTTCTTGACGATTTTACTGACAGGTCTACATGTTTCATATTATATTTCTGACGGTAGTTAGCTGACATCCTCTCAGGCTCAGCTTTATATGAAAGTATCTTGCAGGTCAGAAAATAAATTTTATTACTACCTCTACAGATTCAGTTGGTCTATTGTTGTTGTACTATTGTTGCATTGCGAGAGAGAGACTGCTACTATAGCTGTTTTCTTTTTCTATGAAATTCCGTGCCATAACTCCATTCTAAATGCTAAAAATCGTGGATAAACTTTTAGCAATACTATTTCCTTTTCACCACATCGCTGCTAGGTGTCGCTACTGGTCCCTCACACAGTCAGTTGTCTGTAGCGCAGGGCTTCGCTACCAGTGGACTCTAGCGGAGCTGGCGACGACTCACTCTGCCGGGATTTGCTGCTTCATTCCTGAACGAGTACGCCGGCTGAAATACCCGCTAAATCCTCACACTAAACGAGAAGCGTAATAGCACCAATACCAAATAAGGCAACTCGTGGTCAGTGCGAATATTTTCAAACCACCACTATGATAACTCCTAGCTGAAAATACTGATACAAACTATTTGCAGAGGAATGGAGCACCTTACAGAAGCTGATTTAGAGGAAAATCAATTTGGAGGGTACTTCACCCATATTTATAACATCTTTCGATACAGAAAAAACTTTTGACGATGTTGACCAGAATATACAGTTTGAATTTAAGATGCAACCAGGAATAAAATATAGAGAGCGAAGCATTACTTAGAACTCCACCAGAAACGAGACAGCAGCTGTACGAGTTGAAGGACATGAAAGAAAGGAAATACGTGACAAGTGAGTGAGACAGGATTCTAGTCCATTCCCTGATGTTATTCATTCATTATACAGGGTGTTTCACAAATCATGCTTCACACTACTCAGGGCTGTTCAGGGGACGTAACTGATGAAGTTTTACATAGGAATCTACTTCTGAAAACGTCAGCCAGCGACGCTACAGAGCGTCAAAGTTATAGATACCGGTGCCTACAAAAATAGAGGGATCCCACGAAGATGTTACAACCTTTCTAAGATGATGCAGATGGAAAAATGCATAAATTTGAGATTATGTCCTTGTACCGGAAAATTATAACAGAGAACCTTTCTGTTACCTCAGTATGTACCCTTATCGTTGTTGCTAAGATGTAGGACAGGAAACTTTCAGGTGTGGTGGTACGGAACGAGAGAAGAAAACAATGTGCAGTACACATAGGCTGTTACATGCATACATCAGGAACCATGAGCACTTGTTCATCTTCGCTAGCGTTCTTTGTAGGAACTATATCGCTTCTGTCCGATATTTTGAGAATGATACAATTATTTTTTCCTAAAACCTAGCAGCTGAATAGTGCTTGAAACGATATAAATGGTACTTATGATTTATGGTATGGAGACAGAAACGGTAGTTCACTTTAATGATAACAATATTCAGTAATGTTTCTGCAAAATGCCATAACACCCAAATCCTGAAACATAATCGGATATTTCGAATGTGGTACGACACCAGCTGTACAGTTTACTGGACAGATACAGAGTTTTCCGAAATTCTAGCACTTTTAGAGGGAACTAAGCAACAATATTTTTAATTTGAACCCCGTACGGAAACGTATACTTTCCGTGCTACAGCCGTTTGAATACATGTTTGCTAGGTGGGTATGCAACAGGGTAGCCATCGTGGGATGGCGGAAGGGGTGGGGGAAGATGCTTACGTCGGATGTCATTCACCGTCAGCCCTGCCACTCTGACAAGGCTCGTGCGTCACTCAAGTGTCTGTCAGTATTAGAGCAATATTGCGGAGTGCACTTTTGCCGAATACACCGATATGATCCTACTGTATGGCGAAGTTCGTCGCCTTTATCAAGCTCGTTCTCAGCAGCGTCCAACTTCACGGCATACGCTTTTCGCCACAACTGCGCAACGACTTTGAGATAATGGTGCGTTCACCGTCAGCACGGGTGACTGCAGTGCTACAAAGAGACGCAGCGCACCTAAGTTTGAAAAGGCCGTATTGTAAAGAAGAGTGTTTCTAAAAACTTATCAAGTTTCCTTTCAATGAGTGGAATTGTGGGACTATCGATGTACTGGGTCACAGCTAATGACTTACTTGTACAAGTGGTAGCGTTACTAACATGTTTTCCGACGGCTGTAGCGAGGAAACGGTGCGTTACAGGAGATGGGTTCCAATTCAGAATACGAGTACTGTGTACTGATTCCCCATCTACACTAGGAGTTTGTAACGGAAATTTCGGAACATCGTGCATGTTTCCGGTATATTGTACAGTTGTTGTTCCACCATAATAGAAATTTCGAATACATTTCATAATTTCTGAGAGCTCATCAGGCGCGACTACCGTGTCCGCAGTATAAAACCCAGGGGGCCTCTTGCGTACGGGGGCTCTGACGCCCACGAGAACAACTGTAGGTAGAGAGCGCAACACAGCTTCTTTGATGGACATTTCACTCTAATGCTGCCAGATGTGTCTATTTTTAGAGGTATCTTGAACCGCCTCGCACCAGCTTTAAGCTCAAAGCCGAATGTCCCAAATTCTGGCCACTGCTAACATTCTGAAATACACTATCGGATCAAAAGTATCCAGACACCTGGTAGTGGACTTCAATATGCGGTATGACCACCTTTTGCCATTACGAGGGGTTAACCTCTGCTGGGAACGCTTTCAGTGTAGACGATATTTTATGCATCACACATGTTGAGAGTTTCATCTGTGTGTACGTACGTGACAATACACTGGCCAACAAGATCTCCACCTCTCTCCCCAATTTTGGAGCTATATGGGATTATCCTTGCAACCAGGTCGAGATTTTGACGATGTAACAAATCAATTGAACTGAATATGGTACGACATCCGTCAGGAGGACATCCACCAACTTTATCAATGAAGATCAAGTCGAATAGCTGCTTCCTTAAGGGCCAGAGGTGGCCCAACGCGTTATGACTTTCTCCTGAATGAGTCACCCAATTTAACAGCAATTGTTATAATTTGTTTGCCTTTACACGTACATCACATCTAACGATTTCCTTCACACTGGGATAATTTATTGGTGGTACTGCTTAGGGTGTAAATATGCAGGGTGTATCAAAAAGGATCAACCGATTTTTTTAAAAAAAGTAACTATTATGTTATTCGACATATGTGCGTGAATAGCGTACTGCTGGAAAGAGCAAACCCTACGGCTTTACATGGTTACCGCTTGGCAGCAGCACTGTCCGACCATTTCAGTCCTAGTAAAAATGGTGTCGCGGCGTCAGGAAGCGTTTTGTGTTCTGCATTTTGCGCAGTGTGGGCAGTAATAAGTGTTCGACGTGACTTTCGTACAAGGTACGATGATGATCCTCCTACAGCACAGAGCATTAGATGATGGCATCAACGATTAAGAGAAAGAGAAGGTTTGCGGAAAGGCGAATCGCCGGGCATTCCCCGAATGCCTGACACAGACGTCAAACGCATCCGCCACAGTTTCACGAGGGGTCCGCAGAAATCCGTTCGCCGTGCAGCTCGAGAGCTCAGCACGTCCCCGATGTCCGTCTGGCGTCTCTGCGTCGACGTTTATGCATCAAACAATATTAAATTCAGCTAATGCGAGCTGTTCGTGAGGGCGATACATCGTGTGAAGTTCCATAATTTCACTCTTGTCAAGGTGGAGGATGGCCGTTTTCTCCCACAGTTAGTGTTTAGTGACGAGGCAACACTCCATTTACACAGAGAGGTGAACTGTCATAATGTGACAATATGAGGTACGGGACAACCACATGAAGGTGTACAACATAAAATAGACTCTCCTAAATTTAATGTATTTTGTACAGTTTAGAGGGAAAATGTGTATGATTCATATTTCTTTGCCGGAAACACTGTTACAGTAAGCATATATCTCGATATGCCTGAAAACTTTCTCTTCCCACAGTTTGATTCGAACGACTTCATTTTCCAATGCGATGGGGCACCGCGACAGTGGCATCTGGAAGTGTGGGAATTTCTAAATCAAACGATTGCTGAACGATGGATCGTTCACACTGGACTAAATCACTCACCCTTAGACTACTAGACTCCAAGGTCACCGCACCCGACTATATGTGATTATATATGTATGGTTTTGTAAGAGACTCTTTATGTACCTACATTACCAACAGCAATAAATGAACTGAGACATCGCATAACAGCACCTGTGGAAACTGTAACTCCAGACATGCTTGCTGCAGTGTTGGTACAATTTGAACACCGCATTGACATGTTCCGTGCATCTCAACGATGCATATTGAACACCAATGAAAAGGATGAAAATAACTTTTTTAGTTTTCGTACATCAAAGGACAAAATTCATTGTATTCATTGTATATGTTTCTTAGTTCCAGAAATATAGACGGCCCAGGTCGGATGATTGTTTTTGATACACCACGTATAGATAATGCACTTCAAAATCTCCCAATAATTAGGCCACTACCAAGATGGGAGACAACAAGTAGTCACACATGCGTCTTTGCATGTGTTGGATAAAAAGTGGTAGCACAATGCCATAATATGACGGATGTGAGTCATTCGGTACGCACACTTTCTGTTGCTGACAGATGGTGGGCTGAAGTAGTAAAGTCAGCAGCACAAGTCGTGTTTGAGTCAGTTGCAGTGTGTACTCTCTCAGAGTTGGAGAGGCTAGCTCGAGTGCCTTAATAGTATGTTTGGGAAACACGAAAAACGTGCTTGGGTGCAGACTGGAAGGGCACGTGGTCGGAGCGCGCAACAATCTTTCCCTCCAGTGCTGCATTCTACCAACTTACACGACGCCAAACGACGAGCCCTGTGCAGGAGCACCGCATACGTGGCAGCGGGACATACTGGGACATCCACCGTATTCATCCGGTAGAGTCCCCCCAATTATGGCCTGATCACCCAAATGAACGAAGTATTTCGTGGCACGTCTTACAGCAAATGATAAGACACCATATGGCGGTCCTAGCGAGACATCATCACAGATGGATGCACAGACAGTGTATGACATCTTTCATGTGGGTTTGGAAAGTGATCGAGACGCGAGACGGAAATGTGATAAAGTGAATTTTAGTCAATGAAGACTGACATGAATTATAGCCAAACTGCCACTACTTTTCATTCACCTCCATGTATATTACCATACCCGTTTATTTTTACTCATAAAAATTTGTCAGTAATCTTGTATGAAATGTTTTCACAATTTTGGTTTGTTTTCTAGATGTATAGCAATTCGGTAAGAAAAATGGAAGAGTTTGATTTTTACTTACAATACTGCTCTGGCTGCACATTTTTCTGGGATCGGAACTGATGCCCTTAGCGTGAATGTACTTTGGCTTGCACCACAGCACATTTACTTGACGCAAAATACGACGAAATACTCTGCCAATACAGTTCGATTACCGTCTCGTAACTGTTGGACCTGGTGGTCTACCGGCACAGCGCGTGCCTGCAAATCGAGAATCTCGGGATCGAATCCCAGATGAACAAATAAATTTTTCTGTCTGCTTTTAATACAGCCTTCACCTCTCAATGATATGAGGAGTCGGTAGAAACAACATGTGGTGCGGATTCCACGTTAAACTGCCGATTCCCTTTCCCCGGTTGGACAACTGGAGTACGTTAATGATAAGCATGTCTTCAAAGTGCCGTCCAATTGAAAGACTTAAACGAGGGCACTGAAATAAGCGAAATTTATTATTATTATTACACTGTCCAGTCGCAGTAATCTGACCACGTGTTAAAATACCGAATAAACACCTTCTGCAGCACGAGACGTACAGGAATAGAGTCAATGATGTAACGACAGTCATAAGAAGCCATTCCTACCCCAGTACTTGTCATGCTGCGATAGAATTCTACCGATTGAGGATCCGTGGCACAAACTACTCGATCGAGGTGACCTTTCAGATTCTCGATTGGGTTTAAAGGCGGAAAATTTGGTGGTGAGGGCAGTACGGTAAATTCATCCTAGAGCTTTCAGAACCACGCACATACACTGCGAGCTATGTTACACGTGCATCTAGGGGTGTATTTGGTCCCCAAGGATAGGTGCGTACTAGGGTTGATCAATTGTGCCTTTCAGAACAACGAGATCACCCAGGGAGTGCCACGAAAACATTGCCCACACCATAACACTCCCTCAGGGTTGCAGGGCGTTTGCTTTCAATCTGTCCGATGGAGCACAAAATGTGATGAATATGGAGAGGCCACCTGTAGCACTCAGTGGACTTTCAGTTGTGGTACCGGCGTGCAAATGGAAGCTTTCAACGCCAATGAAGAGCAGTCAGCGTGGGTGCAGGGACCAGGTGCCCACTGCGGAAGCCCATAAGTTGTTGAGGAAACATTGGTGGCAGCCCTCGGTTCGCCTGGGCTGTCAGCTGCACAAAAGTTGCACGTCTTCTCGCCAGCACACACATCTGCAGCTATCGTTCACCTGTGTCGCCTACTGCCCGTAGTCCAACACACTTGCCTTGGAGCCGGATTAGAATACCGAGATTTTGCCACTCACGGTTTACTTTACATACAGTGGCATCTGAAAAGATTACAGATTTTGCCGTTTCGGAAATGCTTCCACCCTTGGGAAGAAAGCCAACGATTATGCCCTGTTGGACGTCACATAAATCGCCCCTTTTACGCATTATGACAACGACTTCACTGTTTCCAGCCTCCTCCCCCCACCCCCATTCATCACCTACTAATGCTATCTCCTGGAGTCTATGGGTTATTACACGTTGACCTCGAAAATAGGAGTTGGTCATATTAATATGACTGGATCTATTATTATTATTATTGAAACTTCCTGGCAGACTGAAAATGGGTGCCGCACCGAGACTCGAACTCGGGACCCTTGCCTTTCGCTGGCAAGTGCTCTACCAACTGAGCCACCCCAGCACGACTCACGCCCTGTCCTCACAGCTTTACCAGTGCCTCGTCTCCTACCTTGCAAACTTTACAGAAGCTCTCCTGCGAACCAATTATTATTATTATTTCGTTGTTGTTCAGTTGCCTACAGTAATTTACTTTCTACAGTAACATTTTCTTTGCCTTTGCTGGAGTTGTCTTTCAAGTTTGCAGGGTCCGGCGCTACTGGACTGCGATATTACTGTTATTTCAAAATGAGCCGTTTGTTACTCTTAAAACTAACAAGGAGAGCCCCCAGCGGTGGGATCGACTTTTTGAATCCAAATAAGCCGTAGTGCAACTTAAGATCCCTGCATCCAGGTGGCCCTCAGTTTGAAAGTAACTGACGGAAAAGATTTCAAAATTTTGCGTGATGCTACATAGCGTGAAGGAAGTCGTATTCCACAGTCTGGTTACGTGTCATAATGGTTACGATAGAAGCTTAACCATGCCTCGTCAGGTGCAGTAATTTTTTTTAAATCTTTATAGAAATGACTTTGATGTTTATTTGTACTCTATTTATTGGTTTAAATGTAATTTATTTCGTTTTTGTCACATCGTTTTAGTCACCGTATGAACTTTTCCATTTGTTTAATTTTTCTTCCAATCGGAATTTTTGTGAATGTGTAATTTATTACACCTATCTGTTTGACTATTGAATTACTTCAAAACTCCGATAAATGAATTAAAAAACAAAAGACGAAATAATCTATTTATATTGACTGTGCATTAATGTGAAAAACGTTTTTCTTTGGGAGACGTGCCTTTTTTTGCATGGTAATCGATATACAAATATTTAAAACATAACATAAAATCTTTGTGCACTATGGAAATTATAGTGTAGATGAGGACATAAATGAGAGAATGTTTTCTAAGTAAAATAAAATTCAAGCAAAGTGAGAAATCGATATAATGTACACAATAACGTAGATGAAAATACAGGGTAATAAAAACAGGAGGCATTAAATAGGAATTAATACATGAAGATAATTAAAAGTTCACAAACAAATATTTCCAGTGGAGAAGGGATGATAAGAAGAAAAACCAGACCAAATGAAGAAGTTCATATCACTATTGAATCACGTGACCCAGGAGTGGAACTAAAAATCTATATATATATTTACATCAGTTGAAGGAATATGATTATCAATGTCACTTCGATAAAGACCTAAAATAGATTTATTTCTCTGGTGAGATTCGAACCCACAACCTCATGCATGTGAAGCTAGTATCCTTTCAATTATCCTCATAACCAACTGATGTCATTCGGCTTTCTTCATACTATCGAGTCTCACACAAAATTCCGAATTTCTTTTCTCGTCACTTCCTCGCTAACGTCGACTCAACAGGATGAATGGCTGCAGTGTGCGATACTTGGGTGCTTAACCTACATAACCGTATAGATGGTTCCAAAAAGTCGATCCTACCGCTGGAGATATCTCCTTGTAAGGCATGACGAAAGAGGGCCGCCGTTTCATTATATACCCTGATATGGTGGTGGATACACATTTAGTAGTGTAGCAATACTAACACAATCGGTCTGAAACCTGCACGATCTAAGCAACAAGGAACGACTTCATACTTAGTCCAAAGGAAAATCTCCAGAATTACTAGAAAACTTATGGCCAATGCATCGAGTCCCCTGCAGTCATTTAGTCCGCGGCGACTGCTGAGAACCTTCAGAGCAGTCGACTACTTCGATGTTACACATTCGGTGTCCTACTCTATGGAGCTGAGTCATGGACTCTATTAGGCATTTGAAATGCGATCGTATCGAAAAATATTAAGGATACCATCGACAGAGGGGTAAAATACAGGGAGCGAAAGGATATTTACAATTTGTACAGAAACCAGATGGCAATTATTAGAGTCGAGGGGCATGAAAGGGAAGCAGTGATTGGAAAAGGAGTGAGACAGGGTTGTAGCCTCTCCCGATGTTATTCAATCTGTATATTGAGCAAGCAGTGAAGGAAACAAAAGAAAAATTTGGAGTAGGTATTAAAATTCATGGAGAAGAAGTAAAAACTTTGAGGTTCGCCGATGAAATAGTAATTCTGTCAGAGACGGCAAAGGACTTGGAAGAGCAGTTGAACGGAATGGACAGTGTCTTGAAAAGAGGATATAAGATGAACATCAACAAAAGCAAAACGAGGATAATGGAATGTAGTCAAATTAAATCGGGTGATGCTGAGGGGATTAGATTAGGAAATGAGACACTTAAATTAGTAAAGGAGTTTTGCTATTTAGGAAGTAAAATAACTGATGATGGTCGAAGTAGAGAGGATATAAAATGTAGACTGGCAATGGCAAGGAAAGCGTTTCTGAAGAAGAGAAATTTGTTAATATCGAATACAGATTTATGTATCAGGAAGTCGTTTCTCCGAGTATTTGTTTGGAGTGTAACCATGTATGAAAGTGAAACATGGACGATAACTAGTTTGGACAAGAAGAGAATAGAAGCTTTCGAAATGTGATGCTACAGAAGAATGCTGAAGATTAGATGGGTAGATCACGTAACTAATGAGGAGGTATTGAATAGGATTGGAGAGAAGAGAAGTTTGTGGCACAACTTGACTAGAAGAAGGGATCGGTTGGTAGGACATGTTTTGAGGCATCAAGGGATCACAAATTTAGCATTGGAGGGCAGCGTGCAGGGTAAAAATCGTAGAGGGAGACCAAGAGATGAATACACTAAGCAGATTCAGAAGGATGTAGGTTGCAGTAGGTACTGGGAGATGAAGCAGCTTTCACAGGATAGAGTAGCATGGAGAGCTGCATCACACCAGTCTCAGGACTGAAGACAACAACAACACCATCGACAGATATAGTCAAAAATATAGCGGTACGAAAATGCAGAAATTCTCAACAGCATCCACATAGCAAAACTCGATTGTTTTGGTAGCGCAATTTCGCAACAATAAATAAAACTTGTTGAAATTAATAATTCAATGAAACATTAATGGCCGGCCATTGTGGACGAGCTGTTCTAGGCGCTTCAGTCTCGAACCGCGCGACCGCTACGGTCGCAGGTTCGAATCCAGACTCGGGTGTGTGTGTGTGTGTGTGTGTGTGTGTGTGTGTGTGTGTGTGTGTGTGTGTGTGTGTGTGTGTGTGTGTGTGTGTGTGTGTGTGTGATGTCCTTAGGTTAGTTAGAACTACTTAAACCTAAGTTCTAAGGGACTGATGACCTCAGATGTTAAGTCCCATAGTGCTCAGAGCCATTTGAACCATTTCTTTGAAAGATTAATGGCATACGTGACCCACGACGCACAGGATTATCCAGGCTAAATAACTCAGACCAGCAGTTTGGGTTCAGCACTGAATCAATGGTCTGAAAAACCATGGACGGACAACAGATCATGCTATCGATCGACAGTGTTACTGGAAGACGAGGCACTTAAGAGAGGAAGAATGACAAGGCAGAGAATGTTTAAAAATTACATAAATGCTCACCATTAAATCTAATAGTCCACTCATATAATCGCGCTAGCTGCCATTAAAATTAATCTGCAATTGGCATAGAGTTAAAATTTTTTGAACCTAGTGCTGTTAAAAGCATTCATGTTAACACTTATTTTGATCAATGTACGTATTTTTTGAGACATCCATTGTACGAGGACGTACAGAAAAGTAATGTTGACAAGTTTTGAGTGAAAAGTCACAAAGATTTTTAAATAAAACAAACTTCATGAACATTCTGCATCGGTATTCTTCACGTCAATAAATTTAGTTTTCAACACACTCACCCTCGGAACCAGCACAATTTCCCCAACTAGATACTATTTTGTTGACACCGTCACAGTATATTGTTCGACTATGTTAACAGAGCCACAACCTTACCTCTGCTTGCACCGCTTGAAATAATTGAAGTGCTCGAAGGTTTTCTTAGTTTTGCACATAGACGAAAATCGAGACTGTGTGTAGGATGATCGACGGCAGTGAACCAAGGACGTCGGCTTGCTGCAGATGCCGCAGCGATCGTGTGTAGTTTGGCACTGCCGTGCTCAAGGAGAGTGTGCTCCACATGCGGACGAAGTCTTCGAATTCGTGCTTTTAGTGTTGTGAGCTTTTTCTCACCCCCAACATAGTCACGTCACACACCGCTATGTAACGCGGTACGAAGCAGAGGGCTGCAGATATCCATAGTAAAGATGTGGAATGTTACTGACTTCAAATAAAACAGACCGAGTCATTATCTTCTCAGCACGCCGTCGTGTTATAAGCACAAAAATCCAAAAACATTGTTTCAGAGCAAAGTATGCTGTATTTTTAAGTGAAGATCTTTGTAACGTACATCTGTGGTAAACGTTATGCTTGTGATATATGGTGACAATTCGTATTTATATTTACAATGGAAAGAGATTGACCAGTGGCCAACAGACAACTAAAACGCAAGTTGCTAGATGGATATTAACTGCAATAGCGCCCACGCTGCCACGGTAAGTAGGTGTTTTGGTTTCGCGATACATGTCGCCGTTTAACTGCCGCTCGTGGCGATACATTAAAGAGTGCTCTGTCTTATTGTCAAAGAGCCAGTACCCAGATTCAATCTAAAGAAATAAAGACGCGAATTCTGTGCGCCACATTTTCAGATGTCCCTCAAACGGTTCCAAAACTAGTTAACTCGAATTAAAAAAAATTCAAAAAGTGGGTTGTGTCAGTTTTCCACATTTATGTTCAGTATACATTCACAGGCAGTTGAACAGTGGTTCCCAGCCTTTCTTAGACCGTTGCTCCTGAGTGTCACCAGACATTTGCCAGTACCCCCTGTCCTACCCCCCCCCCCCCCCTCCCTGAGGTCTGTGGCCTTCCCTCCCCCACATTATCACTAACTTTGGCACATAAATAAACTGTACAGTGAACAACTTTTCTAGGAACACTTTTATTTTCAAAATCATGAGAGGTGGAGGGTATTGTGTGTGTGTGTGTGGGGGGGGGGGGGGGAAGGCGATATTAGACTGAACGACGAAGGAATTCGTGATGCATGTCAAGGGCTAGCCACAATTACTTCTCAGATAAGAAAGCTAACTATCCAAAATAAGGGTAAACACATGTTCCAAACGCTTCTCTTGCTCAACCTCTCTACAGTACGGTACTTGCTTGATCTGCACGTTGCAACCTCAATTAAAATCAACCGAGCAAAAATGTGTGCACGTACTGTTCATAAATCACTTGATTGTTACGCTCCTTGCTTCTGAAATATAAGACTTCAGGCTTTTAAATCTTGGTATCCGAACACAACATGTGAAGCTATTATCCTTTCCATTACACCTCACAACCAACTAACGTCACTCAGCTTTCTTAATGCTACGGAGTGTCACAGAAAATTCAGAATTTCTTTTCTCGTCAGTTACTCGCAAACGTGGAGCCACCATTTTGAGTGGCTGCAGTGTCTTAACCTACATAACCGTACAGATGGTTTCAGACCAAGTGTTACTTGCAGAGCAGTAGGATAACGAGCTATCGGCCTGGCAATTGAGTTTGAGTTTGAGTTTGGCCGAAGCAACTTTAGGCACGAAGGGGATAATGATGTGTCCCTCCGAGAATAATTTCGCGTGGGCTGTAAGCGGCGCACAGCTCAGCGTTTACATAGTTTTCCAATTACATCTCACACAGGGAATATTATTATTAAGCCCAGTTTCAACAGCAGCGAATGGAAGCGAACTCAAGCGTACGAACATTTGCAGACCACTTGCCTGTATTCATTACCTTTCGTCTAAGAGGTCTGTTTAAAAAATTCCGGAACTTTGTCCACAAAAATTTTCTACGCTTACCTTCACATATTTGTATATGATCACCCCCACGACTGATAAACCGTTTCCACTTCTGGGAGCAGACTTGGTTCGCCATTCGCTGGACCGTGCGTCTATCGTTACAAATCTTCGTCCTCTCAACTTGGTTTTCAACTTTGAAAATAAATGTCTGCAAGGGCCAAGCTGACCTGACAAGCTATTTTATATGTTGATCGTTCAGAACATTTCCCTACACATTGTGAAGATTGAACCTTCATGACAACGTCAAAACTGCAGACCCATCACCAGTTATAATTTTCTTAAGGAACATCTCGTTCTCATTTGGGTGATCCTAAGGCTCTTCTCAGATTGGGAGGTGGAGGTCTTTCTGCTCTTGACTCGTGAGCCGTGGCACGAACTTGGCGGCAACACGATACATTGCAAGACGCTGTATTAGGATTTCACGATCCAACTGCAATGTTACATTCTTCTGCAATCTCTCGGACAGTCAGTCTTCGTTCAGCACGCACAGGATCGTTGACGTTCCTGACACAAGCGTTGCTGGCAGAAGTCGGAGGACGAGCGTCGTCTTTAGCTTCCGTCCGGCCGTTCTTACACCGTGTGAACCATCCGTAACACCGAGTGCGGCTTAAGCACTCATCACCGTAGGCTTCCTGCATCATTTGGCGTGTCTCTGTAGAGGTGTTCTTGAGTTTAGCTCTTATGTTCCTATGGGACCAACTGCTGATGTCATCAGTCCCTAGGCTTGCACCACTTACACACACCCACGCCCGAGGGAGGACTCTAACCTCCGACAGAGGGGAGCCACACGAACCGTGGCAAGGCCCCTAGACTGCGCAGCTACCCCGAGCGGCGGTTTTCTTGAGTTTCACGCAAAATTTATTGCAGGCGCTTTGCTCCTCTAACTATACCCTCTCGAAGTTCGCCAACTGTGCGACACAACGTTCTAGTCAATACAGCACTGAACAATAAGCTAACAGACATACAACAGTGAAACTTCCCGCAGTTACACATTAAGCACACGCGCGTGCAGGGATGTCAACTGCATTTCGCCCCAACACGCCATTGGCGCGAAATTACGAACGTTCCCAATTTTTTTTAACACACCTCGTATATTCAAAATTTACGGTATGTTCTAGAAATTTGGCAAGTAAGCTTTCTCGGGATAGCTTATGTGTATCTTCATGCATCTCCCAATTTCTTCAGCATCTCTGTTACATTCTCCTGTGAGCCAAACAAACCTGTGCTGTCTTTATTATGAACAGTTCAATATCCCCTGCTACTCGTATATGGGACAGGTCCCACACCATGGAGCAATATTAGAGTATGGGTCGCACCAATAGTTCAAAAAAGATCATCTTTGTGCACTGATTATATTTCTCTTTAATTCTAACAATAAATTACAGTTCGCCACCACCATTATCTTTGACCGACACGATGTGATGGTTCCATTTCTTACTTCGTTATCACCAATGTTAAGACTCTCGCTTTTCCCGTTTATGCTTCATCTCATCACTATTGTCTTTGATTTACTCTGACCCCTAATTCTACATTCATTATATTGTATATTTCATTCATCAGATCCTGTAGTAATTCACTTTCACTGACAACGATAATATTATCAGCAAACACTGTCACTGATATCCTTTCAACCCGTATTTCAGTGCGAATCTTGAACCTCTCTCTTATTTTCTTCATTGCTTCTTTGATACAAACATTGAACAGTATAGGCGAATAACTACATCAAAGTCTTACTCTCTTTTTAATCCTTGCACTTCGTTCTTGATCTTCCACTCTTATTTCCTCTTGGGTCTTGTACTAATATATACCCGTCTCTGCCTAGAGCTATTTTCTTCACAACTTCGATCTTGCACCATTTTACATTGTCGAACGCTTATCCAGGTGTAGAAATCGTTTGAGTTTTATTCAGTCCTGCTTCCATTCCGTATCCTTACAATGTGTTACACCGAGGTATTTGTGTGAGCTGACCGACTGAAAATGAGAGTTATTGATGCTGTAGTCATAGGACACTATGATTTTTCGTTTTGTGAACTGCACAATTTTAGGTTTTCGAACATCTAAAGCAAGCTGCAAAAACATCCGGAATTCTGTTTGAGTCTACGTACAAAAATGCATTGTTAGGAAAACAAACTAAACCAAGGAGGGACAAAATATCAGTAACGAACAACGTAGAATCTCTGTGGCTAATCTGGATTAAACTGCTCCATCATCTTCAGCAACAACCAGGGCACAATCCAAGGAGGGATCTACACCCACATGGATATTGTGCAAATCATATCTAAGTGCCAGGCATAGGGTTTATCGAATCACCTTCACAATTGTCTTTTATTCCAACTTCATGTCTTGAACTGCCCAAGGTGTGGTGAAGACTAAAACGAGTCTGTCACGGAAGACTGTATTGAGTGTGATGTCTGCTCCCAACAGTGGCATGAAGAATGCACAGTTTACGAAAGTCATGGTGCATTTTCTTGTTATTGGTGTTAGTGCGTACTCTTGCCAGATGATGCAGCTACGAGCAGTGTCATATATATGACATTTAAGGTTTGGGTTAAACGTTACTCAGCTGTATCTGATAAATGTTGTTCCTAAATAAATGAGCAATGGTTTGCTACTTGTTTGTTTTAACTTTCTCATCAACTAGAAATGACCGACTAAATACTAAGCGCATACTCCTTCGTGAGTTTCCCCTGCAAAGCAAATTAATGAAGTCGAATAGTCCGTAGGAAGAATTTTTGTAGTTTCATGACTTTAGGATGGCATGACTGTGATGAGCTAAGAGCGGCTGACAAAAAATAATTGTTTTATTTATAACCTTAATGTTGCAATTGAGAATGGCGTATCTGGTTGAAGTTTCCACATTAACTGAACAACGTTCAACGATGCGTTTTCCCTTTCAGAAGACGGAAAACGGCCGAAATATTTTCTCTAACGTTTTTTCAGTATGGTCGAAGCTGTGCGAACGACGGAAATTTTTGATAAATACGTAGGACAGTTCAAAAACAATCTAACTTCAGTGACTAATAAAAAAAACACCGTGGCCGGCCAATTGAACTGTCTCCTCCTTCGCTTAAAGCCGGCTCTGACGACATTACTCCTGATGACCGACGTGTTGCAGTAGAACTGAATAGCAAAATAGCTGCAACAGGTAGTGGCACAGTCCACAACGTCGTCATTGACATGCTCAAGTACAGCGAAACAAGTCCAACGTGGGTCCCGAGAGAATTCACACAACACAAGGAAACAAAGAGTGCTATGAACGTGAAGGTGAACCTTTTTCGAACGAGATTTTAACGTGTGATTAAACTTTCGTTCAAAATGGGGAACCCGACTCGAAAAGACAAGGAGTGAAATGGAAGCACACTAGTTCACCTGTCCGAAAGGAATTCAAACTCGAGCATCAGCGAGGAAAGTGATGCTGGCCATCATTTGGATGCCAAAGTAGTTGTATTTTGGTGATTATTTGGAAGATCAGCGTACAGGATGCAGCGCTGACCACTCACACATAGTGATGAGCAAAGTAAAGCCGAAAACGAGAGGAAAGGGTCGCCAATGTCAAAGAAAAGACGTGATACTATTACACAACAACGCTCGCCCAAACATAGCGCAGCTGATCCAAGAAACCACTGGAAGGGAAAAGAAACAGTAATGGGTTGGGAGACTCTGCGTCATTATCGCTACAGTCCAGATTTGACTTTCGTGAATTTTCATTTTCATATTGCTGATATTATGGAGAATGGAAGCTGTCTGCATTGTACTTGACTGGTAAGAAAAACTTCAAAAGTCAACCTCACTTGTAGAGCATTTATTGCTACCTGTTTGACCCGCTCAAGGACGCATCGCTTGGAAAGGATTCGGCGACAGCGAAGAAATTAAAACAATTTCAGTTTTACTTACTTCATTCGCATTTATCGCCTTTCTCTTGCCCAGCAGTATTTCGCAAAGGACTGGCAAAAGCGCAAGTTGCAGCCGTATATAACGAGATCAATATACATTTGCCTTCTGAATATTACACCTGTAATGGGTCCAACCTAAGGCAGTTTAAAAAATCGCAGGTGACACTCGTGTAAAAGAAGAGTAACAGAAAGGATGTGCAAAATTACAGACATCGATTTTCTGCAGAATCCTAGAACGTATTCTAAATATGATTATAATAAATTTCCTAGACACCGAAAAGCTTACGTCCAGAAATCAGCACGGTTTTAGAAAGCTCGTGTGAAACGCAGCTTGCCCTTTTCGCACATTATATACTGCGAACCACGGATGAAAGGTCCCAAGCACATTGCACTCTCCTATATTTGAGAAAAGCCTTTGGCACGGTGCTCCACTGCACACTGTTAACCAAGGGCGTCGTATGAGCATACGGAGTCGGTTCCCAGATATGAGAGCGGCTTCAAGTCTACAACAGATACCAGTACGTTCTCGACGGCGAGCGTTGATCAGACACAAGGATATCGTCAGGAGTGTCCCAGGAAGTGTAACAGACAGCTGTTATGCTGTATAGACATAAATGAGGTGACAGGCTGAGTGAACAGCAGTCTGCGGCTGTTGATGATGCTGACGTGTACGGGAGAGTGTCGTCATTGAGTTACTGTAGGGGGGTACGATTAACGGGAAGCGCGGACAACTGAGAAACGCGTAGGAGTCAGTGAGGTACTGAGCCATGCCGACGCCGGTGCCTTAGTTAGCTGCGCTACGTTTTTCGGTTGAGGACCCAGGATAGGAAGAGCTTCATCGAGGTGGTCCCACATATTCTCGATTCCGGGAAGCCTGGTGGTCGGCGGAGTACAGCAAACTCATCCTGGTGCTTTTCACACTGCAAGCTGTGTCACAGATTTAGTTGTTCTGCTGGTAGATACCGAGGGAAAAAAGACTCGATGTAGGTGTGGCAACGGTTCCGACCGATATTTCTGCTCATCCACTGTGCCTTCCAGAACGACGGGAGTGTCACGATAACGTTTGTGAGATCGTAACGATCCTTCCTCCTGTCCTAACCCTGCCGCCGACTGTTGCAGGGTGTTCACTTTCAGGTGAATCGCGCCCTACACGCCGACGCCTGTCTGTCACTTGGAAAGCCCGCAGGTCACCGTTCAGTGGACGCCCAGTCGCAGAACTGGCGTGAAAATTCCAGCCTTCGTCGCGGACGAACAGCAGTCAGCATAGGTGTGTGGACCAGGAGTCTGCTGTGGAGACCCACACATAGCATTTTTCGCTGAGTGGTCTTAGAGGAGACACTGTCGGTAGGCTCTTCGGTTCACGTGCATGGTCAGTTGCTCAGCAGTTGCACGTTATTCACCTGCGGTCTCCTTTAACTCCTGTCCTCTGTGGACCGTGGGGCACCACAACGGCCTCAGCGTCGGCTCTCGACAGCGCCATGCGCGGAGTGCTTTAAATATGGCAACACGCCAACATTTTACGAACTCTGCCGTTTCGAAAATGCATCCACCTGTGGCCCGAAAGGCAATGATCACGTCCTTTTGGATGTCACATAAGTGGCTGAGTTTCCGCGTTACGCATACCCTACTCATTAGCGTCGGACACAGGCGGTGATCACGTTAATGTGACTGGAGCCTGTGGTTAGAAAAAGGAAAGGAAAAGGAAACAGAAAGGGGAAAGGATGGTAAGCGGTGCCAGGAGCACCGGAAATGTGGTAATTATACGAATTGCTTGTACAGGAACTCCGAACGGAATAGGAGCAGCGGCAGTTTAAAAATTGTAAATGGTAGAATCACGGCTCAACTGTAAGTTTCTCGCCCAACCTGACGAAACAGATGTGGAGATTGAGAAACGAATGCATAACTGCTGGGAAACAGTCTGCGGTGAGTAGACAGTGCCTTTTTTCGGAGGGTTTAAAGAGCAATTTCAAGATTTGCGAGATAAAGGTTTAGATTACGTCGCAAGTATAACGAATTATGAGAAAGACTGCACTGTGTAAGGGAAGCTTCTGGGATGTCCCATAACCGTGGCAGTAGTTCAGGGATTCGGCAGCACGAAGATATTTTGAAAGTGACTGAAGTTTTTTTGGAGACTGATAATAACCCTGTTCCTGACAAATGAATCCTGGTGATCAGTTACGAAGAAGGGGAGAAAATGTTTGAAAATAAAGCTCTTCTTATGGACGGACGTTTCAGAGGTGTTCGAAACAACTTGTTGATACCTGAAGCACGGAAGACTAGCTTTTTTACCAGAGGAAAGTCAAAATAATTGTGAAATATTTTTTCTCAACCGAGAAATGTCATAACTTGGTTGTCATTTAAAACTGCATTGCTTTACTTCGAAATGATTGCAAATTAAACTATGAAAACAGTGTTATCCGAGACATTTATTTTACAGTTGTAATTTTCATTTCAAGCAATGCCTGTGGAAGACATACAAGAACTGCGATTAGTGGAGCAATACAGGGATGAAGAAGTAGTTCGTTTGTCTTGCCGCACGTGTGCTGTAGAGTCCATCTTCCACCGGACTGCCTTGATGAAGCATGGAGAGTAACAGCGTAGCAAGTGCCCAGTGGCGTAGACTATTTAATCAGTCAATAGATGGAAAATGCTAGTACACAACCTGAAATGTGGAATTGGTGAAGACAGACAGTCGACTAAAATTATTTCGAAATAAATTCACTCTTAGGTTGGCTTCAGTTGCGTTAGATAATACTTCGATACCTAACACTACTGTATCAAAGTTATCTGCGTTCAGAGAATTTATTTCAAAGTGATTTCGGTCAGCTATCTACCGTCATCAATTCGATGCACAGGACCATGAATGCTGTCGAAGTTTGGCATAGCAAACGATACTCAATAAGGCAAAGGTATCTTAACCTACAATTTCTGATCAATACGCTAAAGGAGAATGCAATAAAACCAATACCTGAAATTGAAAAAAAATCTGTTGGTCAGCTTCTTCAGTGAAAGAGGTAAAAGATACATATGTGTTGAAAAAGAGTTAAAAGATATTTTAAGAATACATAATGACTCGGTGGATCTAAGAAGTTTAAAATTTATATCATTCCTACGATAAAATGTGGAGAGGCGTTCTTATTACAAAACGGCACGCAGAGCCTCCCCATTGTCGCGGCTTCCTTTGCACGTCGGAGAACCCGCAGCTAAAATGTATGTGGTCAGAAACACCGCGTTGGCTCACAGGTCGCCGAGTCCACGGCTGCAGAATCCCATGACACCCTTCAAGAGGCGGCGAGGCATCTTGTACAGTAGTTATTTGAGAGTGAATTTTTTCCTCGCTCCTCAAGAGACGTCATCAAACGGATCTTCCTGCTTCTGGAGTGTCTACGCGACTATGAGGGAATCCCGAAACGTTACATCTTATTTTAGTTCTGCTCTCCGTTCCACACCTTCAAGGACCCACTTGTTTTCTGTGGCACTCGAACACTTGTACTTCTCCGATGTCATTTTCGCGAGGGATTTATGTACTGTGCTTATGCTTTATTAAGAAAACACGGGAATTTTTTAAGTGTATAGGGGTGAAACGATTATCTTAATAACCGATAAAACAACTCCAGATATCGAGTATTACGTACCGGCTGACACTTCATTACAAAATGTTTACGGGCTGTCTGTTATCCCAGTCGCTTCCGTTTATGAAATGTACCGAACACATGAGCATTCTTCGATAAACAGTTCTGACATGGGTCTTGACAACACGATCGAATTACAGAGGTTCAAATAGTGAGATGCGACTGCGTGCAACTGCATAGGCAGATTTTCAGTCCCTGCATGTAATTGTAACGGAACTAAGGAGATTATAGCGACACGAACGTCAGCCGGGTAAATAAGTCGTACACTAAGTGGACATCCAGCGGACGCAAGTAAACACTTCCTGTTACACCACGCCACTGCTGCCTCGGTGTAAACACGGGGGACAACAGGAAGTGCTCTACGACCACTAACTGGACTATGGAGCAAGAAACAGCCGGGGTCCCCGGTGGTCTAGTGGTAAGGGGGTCTGGAACGTTCCAGCGCCTCGGCTGGGGCTATTCGCCCCAGCCGGGCCGGGGTTCAATCCCCGGCCGGCGCTGGAATTTTCAGATTTCCGAACACTAGCCTCCACCTCTGCCTTGGCATGTGGCGCATGCCGGGCACCCCCGTGGGGTCCGTGCTTCGGGTCCCACGTGGAGCTCACTCCCACACTACAAACTAAACCTGATTATGCTGGTGCAAGCATTTTAAATTTTAATTCACACACTTTCTTCACCAGACCACATCTACATATATTTTAAGGTACTTAATATATCTCACTGTGGTATCAGTAATATTTGTAGGAAACTATGAAACAAAAACCTTACCAAAAAAATGATTTTTGTTATCCTTCGTGTGCTGAATACTTCTGAGGTAAATACCCAAACATCTGCCATTTTCTTGTAGTTAACAATGAATATTCGAAAAAAGTTTATCATACTGATTCATATATTACATAATGTATTTTACTCATTCTCAGTGCTGAAAAAGCAGTAATTATTTCAAAGTCATAAGAAAATGCAAAATATTGTATCACAAGCCAACAAGGTGTTCTTTTTTGTATCATGATTTACTATGCGATTAATAAATTCTGTATAATAAATCGTTTCGTAACAATTGACAATACCTTTTAAAAATACATTGTTTTCACTTATTGCATTTTCAAAAACTAAAACAGGCCTTTTTTTCTCAAATTATTCTAGTGTCAAAATGAGATGTTTGATTTTACACAGGTCACTAATGACATAAACTGTTTTTTTTATAAAAACGATATTTCTCGTGGTTTTATGTGAGCTGAATGCTGTATCAAACAGATAACACTTAAAATTAATGAGAGGAATTTCTTGGTGATTTTACTAACACGCCCATATAGTTCATATAATATTTCGATTAATAGTTACATGACTACCTCTCTGCCACTACTTTTTGTAAAAGTATCTTGTAGATCAGAGAAAAAATTGTATTACTACCTCTCCAGGTTAAGTGCAGTTCAATGAAAGAGATTGTAAAGGCCGGACCGAAGATGCAGAATATTACGTTCTCTGCAAGGCATTTGCCATCAGTAATGAGTGAAACTGTAAAATAGAAATAAGGGCTGAAAAACGCCTATTACTGTTGTACTATTATATCACTAACGTTGCACTGCATAAACTTACTTACAGTTCTCGTTGCTGTTCAATATTCTTTAACTCACTATACTGTGCGATTATGTTGTTAACATTTAATGTAACAGTAGTCCTGTTCCGAGCCACATATCCATTTTTAATGCTTAAAAGTGTGGACAAAACTATTAGTAATACTAAATTACGAAGAGGGAATGATGAATGTAACATGCTGCGTACATTAATGTCGCTCGAGATGTAGTTTGCATTATATGTTATCAGAACAGAACTATTTTGTAATGTGTGAAATACACAAAAATACGGTAACAGACAAACCGAGCAGTGATGCCGTAATCTGTTTTGTAATAATAGTGTAAAGGAAGAAATAAACAGCAACTAGACATTTAAGTCACTCAATTTTCGCGGCCATTTTGCTGTTCATCACTTCGCTGCTAGATGTCGCTACTAGTTCCTCACACACTCAGTTGTCTGTAGTGCAGGGCTCCGCCACCAGAAGGCTCTATCAGCACCGGCGAGGACTCACTCTGTCGACGTTTGCTGCTTCACTCCTCAACATCTATGCTAACTGACGTGACTGCTAAATTTTCAGACTAAACGAAAAAAATAACACCAACACCAAATAAGGCAAATAGTGATAAGTGCGGATACTATCGAACCATCACTTTCATACGTCCTGGCTGAAAATACTGATCCAAAATATTTACACAGGAATTAGAGGAGACGAGCTAGAGGAAAATCGATTTTGAGAGAACACACTAGCCGCTAGAGATCGGTTGAAGAAATTCAACCCATATTTATAACATCTATAGATGTTACAAAATAACTTCTGACAATTTTGAGCAAAATATACAGTTTGAATTTAAGATGATGCAACCAGCGACAAAATACAGTGAGCGGCATGTTATCTAGAGCTCTGCCAGAAATCAGACAGCAATTTTAAGACTTAAAAGACATAAAGGAAAGCTGGCAGTTGATAGTTGAGAAGAGAGAGTGAGAGAATGAAAGTGAGAGAATGAGAGAGACAGAGAGAGAGAGAGAGAGAGAGAGAGAGAGAGAGAGAGAGAGAGAGAGAGAGAGAGAGAGAGAGAGAGAGAGAGAGAGAGAGATAATGGGAGGGGGGGGCGGTTCGGTTCTAGCCCATTCACCCATGTTATTCACTTTGCATACAGAATGTTTCACACGTCGTGCTACACACTTATCGCGTCTGTAGAGGGGACCTACCAGATGAAGTTTTACATAGGAATCGATGTCTGGAAACGTCATCCAGCGACGCTACAGGGTATCGAAGTTACAGGCGCTGGAGTCTGTAAAATATGTGTACACAGAAAGATTCAATGAAGATGTTACCAATTTTCTATGATGATGGAGATGGATAAATGTATAAATTTGAGGTTATGTCCCTATAACGGAAAATTGGAAGAGAAGACATTCCTGTTGCGTGTGACAGTATGTACCAGTAGTGTTGCAGCTAAGATGTAGGGCAGGAAACTTTCAGAGGTGGTAGTATGGACCGAATGTCCAGTACACATGGGCTGTAAAATGCATACCTTAAGAGCTGTGAGGACTTGTTCATCTTCGCTAGCATAAAACATATCTCCACTGTTGAACAAGTGCTCATAGCGCCTCAGGTATGCATTTTGTAGCCCATGTTTACCGGACATTTTTTTCTTACTTTGATCCATACTACCACCTATGAAAGTTAGCAACAACAGTACCAGTACTTGTATTCCGCCGTCAGAGGTATGATAACGATATTCCCTTGTAACTTCCGGAACATGATACATGATCAAATTGATAAATAATCACGGCATCACACTCTACTTACATACATTCGCCGGGGCTGGTGCCTGTATTTTGATGCTCTGTAGCCTCGTTAGATGACGTTTGCATGCATGAGTTACTAGGTAAAATTGCAAGCTCTAGAAATGTTGAACACCTTGTATAAAGAAAGCAACATACGAAACGAACGAGATATTTGGGAAATTAATCGAAGATAAGAAAGAAGAAATAGGAACTGTTTCCAAATCGACCTTTCATTTCGCTGCTGCTGATTTGAAATTTCGTGGCATTTATTCGCTCTGAAGAGGATCGTTCAAATGATGGTCGAAATGTCGTTATTTTAGTTGTTTCACTGTTGTATAATGACATGGCCTAGTACCCAAAATGATTTTCTTAAATTTGTTTGTAGGAATTCTATCGCTTCTCAAAGATATTTTCAGAATGATAGTAGTATTTTTTCCTACACCTACCAACTTTAATAGTGCTAGAAATGATGAAAATATTACCTAATACTTTTTGATATGGAGACAGAGACGGTGCTTGGTTTTAATGATAACAATATACAGGAAAATTCAGCCATGTTTCTGCGAAGTTGCATTACGCCGAAATTCTGAAATACATCCGTATATTTCGAATGTCGTGCAACAGCTGTAGGTAGGAGACGGGGTACTGCAGAAGTAAAGCTGTTTAGACGGGACGTGAGTCGTGTTTGGGTAGCTCAGATGGTAGAGCACTCGCCCACGAAAGGCAAAGGTCCCGAGTTCAAGTCTCGGTCCCGCACACAGTTTTAATTTGCCGGGAAATTTCATATCGGCGCACACTCCACTGCAGAGGGATCTAATTCTGGAAAGAACTGTATAGTTAGTGGAGAGATACAGGATGTTGCAAAATTCCCGTTAAAAACTTCTAGGGAACTGAGTGACGATATTCTGAAGAGGAGCCCATGTATGGAAAGGTATATCCGTGCTACAGCCGTATAAATACACCTTCGCTAATGTGGTATGCAACAGGGTTATAATCACTGGAGGGGGGGGGGGTTACTTACGTCTGATCCTATGCTGTCATTTGACAGCTGTCTCCTCTCTGACCTGGATCGAGTCTCGTTCATGTGACTGTGAGTGTTAGAGCAACATTTCTGAGTACACTTTTGCCGAATACACCGACACGAGTATCCTGTGTGGCCAAAGCGCACAGTACTGGAAGAGCTGCTGGTCGCCTTTATCAAGATCGTTGTCCACAACGTCTGACTCCTCCCCACACGCTTTTCGTTGCCATTGCACAACGTCTTCGACTATGGGTGTCTTCACCGTCAGCAGGTGCGTCTGTGGTGCCCCGTGGAGACGCAGCGCACGCGAATTGGAAAATATATTTATATGGATATTGTGTCTGTTCTTCCGGACATGTGCGAAAGGACGCTACGAATGTAGTGTGTGGACATACAAAGGTGAGAATGTGGGTCTCGCGGGAGGCGTGCGCGAGACAGTCCCTGTAGTCTCACTATCCTCTGTGCCGTCTGTGGCTCAGATGGATAGAGCGACTGCCATCTAAGCAGGAGATCCCTGGTTCAAGTTCCGGTCGGGGCACACATTTTCACCTGTCTTCGTTGATATCTATTAACGCCCGTCAGCAGCTGAAGGAAATAATATCATTGTAATTTCAAATTGGAAAACGCCCTCCTGTAAAACCAGTGTCTCTGAAGACCGATTTTTTTGATTCTTTGGTTATTAAAGAGTGAAACTGTAGAACAATAGATGTACTCGGTCACATCTACACTGAAATGCCAAAGAAACTATTATAATAATACGTATTCAAACACAGAGATATGTAAACAGGCTTAATATGGTGCTGCCGCCGGCAACGCCTATGTAAGACATGTGTCTACCGTAGTTGTTAGATCGGTTACTGCTGCTACAATGGCAGGTTATCAAGATTTAAATGACTTTGAACGTGGTTTTATACTTGGCGCAAGGCCGATGGGACACAGCATCTACGAGGTAGCGATGAAGTGGGGATTTTCCTGTACGACCATTTCACGAGGGCACCGTGAATATCAGCAATCCAGTAAAACAATAAATCTCCAACATCTCTGCGGCCAGAAAAAAAATCCTGCAAGAATGGAATCTGAAGAGAATCGTTCAGAGTGGCGAAAGTGCAACCCTTCCGAAAATAACTGAAAATTTCAATGCTTGACCATCAACAAGTATCAGCATGCGAACCATTCATGGAAACATCATCTACATGGCCTTTCAGAGCCGAAGGCCCACTCGTGTACCCTTGCTGACTGCACAGCACAAAGCTTTACGCCTCATTTGGGCCCATCGGTACGAACATTGGACTGTTGATGACTCGTAACATAATCCCTGGTTGGACGTGTCTCATTTCAAAATGTATATACAGTATGGACGTGTATGGGTATGAAGACAACATCATGACTCCATGGACCCCGCATGTCAACTGCGGACTGTTCAATCTGGTGGAGGCTCTGTGACGTTGTAGAGCGTGCGCATTCGGAGTGATGTGGGATCCCTGATACGTCTAGATACATCCTGTCTGATCACCTGAATCCATTCGTGTCCATTGTGGATTCCGACGGAAGTGGGTAATTCCAGCAGGACAATGGAGCGGCCCACACAACCACAGTTGCTACAGAGTGGCTGCAGGAACACTCTTCCGAGCCTAAACACTTTCGCTGGCCACCAAACTCCCCAAACATACTGTACGTTTCTAGTAAATTTTATAGCATTAACTAGCATATCTGGAATGCCTTGCAACGTGTTGATCAGAAGAGATCTCTGCTCCCTCTTACTGTTACGGATTTATGGGCAGCTCTGCAGGTTTTATGGTGTCAGTTCCCGGCAGCGCGACTTCAGCCATTAGTAGAGTCCATGCCACGGCGTGTTGAGGCACTTCTGCGTGCTCGCGGGGACCTTAAACGATATTTCTTTGGCTCCTCAATGTAACAAATTACTTATCAAAGTGACAGCGTTACCAACATGTTTTCAAGTGGTTCTAGTATACGGTACGTCTCGGGAGACAGGTTACAATTTAAAATAAGAGTATTATGTACTCAGTCCCCTCTACAAGTTGTAGCAGGTAGTGATGGGAATTTCAGAACATCCTGTACGTTTCCAGCAAACTGTATAGCCGTTGTCGTATTACAATTGGTATCTGCGAATACATTCCATAATTCGTGACAGATCGCGAGGCGCGACTGCAGAAATCCGTAGCGTTTACCCAGGGGGCGTCTCGGCTACGGCAGCTCTGACGGCTAGTTTGAAGGCCACTTTCAACTAGTGTTGCCAGAGGTGTCTCTTTTTAGAGATTCTACGACTCGCCCCACGTAAGCTTTAAAAAGGAAGACCAAATGCTCCAACTTCTGGCCTCTGCTAACATTTCGAAATACACTATCCTATCAGTGAGTGTACAGACACCTGTTAGTGGACATTAATATGCAGTGCGTCCACCCTTTGTCTTTATGGCGGCTTGAACTCTGCTCGGGACACTAAGTGAGGTGCCTACCGACAATTTACGCACCACACACGGATATCGTATCTACGTGTTTGTATACGCAAGGCAATAAATTGCTCAGCAAGATCGCCATATCTCTCATCAATTTTCAACATCTGGAGCACAATGGGCAGGTTCTTTAAAGCAGGTCGCGATTTTGAGGATGTAACGAACCAACTGAACTGAATTTGGTACGATATCCGTCAGAAGGGTATAAACTAACTTTATCAGTGAATGTCAAGCCTAGTAACTGACCGCGGAAAGGCCAGGGGTGGCCCAACACGTTATCGACTTATCAATTTGTGAAGCTCTTTGTCTTGAATTAATCATCCAGTTTTTCTTCAACTCTAATCATTCATTTGACCCTACACGTACAGTCATGCTCAAAACTATCCTAACGCCCGAATTGAATTTCGCCTGATTCACATGCAACCCACATAACGCAACTGTCTAGCAGGTCCCCTTATCGCTCCTTGGTACAGTCGTTTGACTATTGAAAATGGTTCCAACAAATCACCACAAGAAAACACTGTTCTGTATCGCAATAACTCAAGACGTAAAGTAATACCACGATACTACAAATATCACGGAACACCTTACCACAGATAAGACTGCCCTTAAGGCTTGTAGCTCACATTTATTACAATAAATGACATACCTGACATTTTACCACTCTCATTATTATTACGTCATATAGGTAATGCACATTGTAAATTCGTCGAATTCATGATTTACTCTTCAAAGTAACATACCGTACTTATCATTGAACACAAAATGAGATTAAAAATTGAAGTTATTCACGGGCAACCAGTTGAGAATATGTATGAACTTCAAATGACACGACGAACCGTCTCGTTCTGCTTATGGATGCAAACTCAGGTCATGCAGACTAAGCAATGATTTCGTGCCTGACGGATACTAACTGTCACTCCTGATTAGGCGTACAGAGAGTGATATACCTCGATTTTAGACAGAGCCAGTTTTCAAATTTCAACTTTAAATTACATATCGCAAGTATTTTTGCCGGACGCGAATTCCTACCCAGCACCTATTTTCACTGTTAACGAACGACGAGAGATGTTGAATCTTGGTTCTTAACAAGTAACTTACTTGAATTGCCGTGAGGTAAGGCTTTGTACTGGGCAGGGATTCGAACGTATATCGGCAGGCAGTAACATCTCTTAGCTTTTGGTTTGGCAGCACTCGACAGCCATTTCTAGGCGCAAGTAATAGAAGAATGGCAGCGCGTTTTTGTTATCAAGTAACGTCTTCATCGATTACTTTAGTTTTAATGTAATCTATGAGTAATTGCTGATGTTTGATATTAACATGAAAAGAATTCTGTAGACAGAGAAAGAACCTCTTCTTGGGAAACTACTTGTATAGTGACCAAAAGGCACGAACTTATATTCAAGTACAGTGTTCCAGCAGCGGCATGAAGAAAATGATAGTAATAATGTCGGTAATAATCCAATTATCCGGTAACTTCACACTTCCCAGTGGATCTTCACGAACTAAGAAAATATCTGAATTTGTGAACATTTCAAAATGGCTTCACATCGAGCCTATGATGTCTACAAGGGTCTTTACATCCTGCTGACATGAGAATAGCATAATCTCCGCGTCAGAAGCTTTTTTCTACTTAAACATTTAATAGACTCGCGTTTTATCCACCGTGACTACTTTTGTAAGCTCAGCACATCATCCATTGCAGCTCACTCCTGGGGCTGGGAAATGTGGGCACAGTGGCCTGGTGGAACTATCACAGGAGCAATGCGTGGGTTCAGACATTTACTTTTAAGAAGCACAAACAGATTTACTTTGCGTCTGGTAACCTCAAAAGAAAGACGTTATAATCCAGAATTCGCAATACAAATCACGTTCCATCATTACCAACTGGGCAGAGCCAGGTTACGTTGGGAAATGACATAGCGGAAGTCATCGTAAACAGAAATACAGTCGCCAGTAAACTTACTTACATTAGAAAATTTTATTTTATTTTATGAACCGATAGCCATTTAAAGGATGGGGCTCTTATTTTACTTGTAATTGGTTCAACTAGAGACGTTGAAAAATTTGGTGCTGGACTGTGATTCGAATTCGTTTCTCCTCTTTCGAGGATCTGAAGCTCTCGGGACATTATAGTTCAACCATTTCGTCCCTTTTCGCAAGACTGCAACCTTCTCTAGGTCTCCTCCAAAGGTAAGGATGTGGGTCCGAATCCTGATCCAATACAAAAATATTCATAGTTTCAGTTCAAGCCCTATAACGTGCACACCGTCCCGCTAGTGAAAACCAACGTGCGCTTTTAATGTCTATTCATGTGTTGCCAACAATCGCAATAGGTGTCATTATTTCTTGTCAAACACGCACACACCTTACCGTTGGTGAGTAAGCAACTGATATTTAAGCTATATTTGTGGATGCACGGTAGGCGTGTAGTTAGACTGTCACTTAGGTACAAAAGTTTGTATCCTTAGTTTAGATTCAAACACCTAGCAGCTGGTAAGGAAAAGCGATACGTAACATTTGATTTTACTTAATTAACAATACGATTACGTGTTGGGTTCGTATCTCCGTCATATAAATTCACATCATGCACTTAATCTTTAAATGCATGCGCACTTAGTTACTTGAGCTTGGAGGTATATCAGACATCTTTCGTGGTTAGTTAACAGGGACGAAATTGTCTTGTTAGGAGTCCAGGTTTATTACAAAAATTGTCGTCTTTTATTTTCAAGTTTAGATTTCATTACTGGTATTGGCAAAAATTTCGGTAATTCATGACTCTTCATGGATAGCCATCAATATGATATGATTAGATTACATTAGATCAATTTTTGTTTCATAGATCATGAATACGATATTTCGTAATGATGTGTAACGTGTAATTTTAATGAAAGATTTCTTTACATACCATGATTCAATTTCTTTACAACAATTTCTTACTCTCTCTCATTCTTTTTGATTTCTCTCTCTCTCTCTCTCTCTCTCTCTCTCTCTCTCTCTCTCTCTCTCTCTCTCATACACACACACATTCTTTTTTTCTTTATTTGTTTGTTTTGCTCGACTATCGGCGAGGCATCAAAACGTCTCTGAATGAGCTTCTTAGTTTTTAGTACACTTACGAAATAAATATAAAAACAACTGTGAGAGTTACTGGTATATGATGCTTAGTTTTCAGTTAGTTTGGAGTATTATTAGTAACCACGCTCCAGTCCCTAAACCTAGTTACAGAAATGCGAATCAGACGCATTACGTATTCCAGGCCGTAGCAACCGCGACTTGGAGACACCAGCTATGGTCACTTCCCAGCCCGCTGTACGATCACATCGGTTCGTCTTCTTTCTGCTGGTACTGTAACTGAGATTTGACAACAAGGCAACGTATGTTTTGCAACTCTGTGTTCGACGAGTTCCTTCCTGGTGCGCACGGAATTTATCCTCAAAGTTCACTTGATTTTACCTGTCATTTCCATTGAATAATCTGATTTATTATCACGTTAGGTGTAACAAAAGATTGTAAATTTACGGTTTTCAGCCCAGAAAAGTCGTTGCACGTGGAAATCGCAACTAATCTCGTCCTTTAAATAGCGGTTTACGAGTGCTAGACATTATCGAACTCGTAAGAGTAAGCTAAGACACGTACTTCTACGCCAGCTCTATGGTAATGCGCTGACCTGAGAAATAGCATCTGTTATGGTTCGCACTTCCAGTCTCGCTGACTGTAACGTTTTTATCCCTTCTGTGAAAGAGCTACAAGCAGTCAGATAAAACATCGATAAGGAAATCGCAAAAAAATACTTTCGGCTCATAGTGCAATGGTGAAAACTTACAATGCTGCACAACGGGTAACTCCTCTTCCCGCAGCTGACAAACAAATTTTGGGTTTCTAGGAATACAAAACTTTACTTATGAAATGCGACATTTGCAATGCACGACGTTTTCAACAAAGAGATGGCGCAATACAGTAGCTCAAGTGGAAAGAAACACTTCCTTTTCAAATTTGTGCATCCTACACTGTTGGCTGTTCTGTGTAGGTGGCAGGTACGTGATTTTATTTCGGTGATTACAAAATAAAGTCGAATTTATGCACTGGGTAGTCGAGGCAGCTAGTTCATTGTGATTCGGTCAACCAAGTAAATGAATTTACTGAACCTGCTGCAAATTACTACAGGAAGCCTGTGTGTCAATTCTCATCCAGAGAGGTGCAACGGCGTTACGATAGAAAAATGAGCCACATACTTATAATATGCTTGTATATCTATGGACTGGGTTCGATTCCAACTTCTGTCAATGATTTTAGATAAGAAGAGACAGATTCCATTCTCTTCTGGCTACACCAAGTGAAGAAGATATAATGACATTGTGGTCTGAAATTAACATGAAAAATAATATTCCTTTACTACAAAGTAGACGTTAGGATGAATCACAATAAAGACTGGAGCGGCGACACGTAGAAACCTTTCTTATACTTGTTATTTATTTCTAGTGACGAAACAAACGCTATGTAGGCTCACAGGACATTTAGTCCATATTTTATATGAGCTTCTGTATGTCGATAAAATCGGTTCTGATCTGGGAATGCAACTTAGACCGTACTTAACGCTGAATTTGATCCCTTCGTGAGAATACAGCACGTCTACAATTTGTTGTTTGTTCAGAACTGCAGATTCCTCAACATCTCCACATACTGCGCGTGAATGGGTTCGAATCCTGGCCCGGCACTATAGATTTCATTATGTATTATCAAGCTCTAGCATGAGAACACCTACCTGCTGGTGGATAATTATTTTAATGTTTAATGTATTTTCATTCTTTGTCAACACTAACGATATGTGACGTTTTTGACACCCAGTGAGACACAGAACTATTTGCGAGATCACTGTAAGTTCAAGATGTTAGTCCGAGCTGGACAAAAATTCGGAAGCTGACGTATCTTTGTGTGTAGTCAAAAGCGATATGATGTGTGGAGCTGTATTCCCAGTGAGCACTGAACTCTTCGTCATATTATTTCTAGTTCAAACACGTTCACATGTCGCTGCTGGTGCAACAAACCCATATTTAACGTTCGTTTTCTCTAGAATATAACAGCGATAGATGCCGGGTTGGAGTCTTGGGAAGGAAAAAAATGTATGTTTCGTCTCGTCATTTCAGTTAAAACATCTAGCTACTGCCGAGAAAACCCGAAATGTCACAGTTGATTGTGCGTCGATATCTATCCGATTAAGTTCTGAGTTCGAACCCCTGTCCAACACAAAGCCTTACCTCACGGCAATTCAAATAAGTTACTTGTTAAGAACCAAGATTCAACATCTCTCGTCGTTCGTTAACAGTGAAAATAGGTGCTGGGTAGGAATTCGCGTCCGGCAAAAATACTTGCGATATGTAATTTAAAGTTGGAATTTGCAAACTGGCTCTGTCTAAAATCGAGGTATATCACTCTCTGTATGCCTAATCAGGAGTGACAGTCAGTATCCGTCAGGCACGAAATCATTGCTTAGTCTGCATGACCTGAGTTTGCATCCATATGCAGAACGAGACGGTTCGTCGTGTCATTTGAAGTTCATAAATATTCTCAATTAGCTGCTCGTGAATATCTTTAATTTTTAATCTTATTTTGTGTTAAATAATAAGTACGGTATGTTACTTTGAAGAGTAAATCATGAATACGACGAATTTACCACGTGCATTACCTATCTGACGTAATAATGAGAGTGGTAAAATGTCAGGTATGTCATTTATTGTAATAAATGTGAGCTACAAGCCTTAAGGGCAATCTTATCTGTGATAAGGTGATATTTGTAGTATCGTGGTATTACTTTGCATCTTGAGTTATTGCAATACAGAACAGTTTTTTCTCGTGGTGACTTGTTGGAACCACTTTCAATAGTCAAACGACTGTACCAAGGAGCGATAAGGAGACCTGCTAGACAGTTGCGCTATGTGGGTTGCATGTGAATCAGGCGAAATTCAATTCAGGTCGTTCGGATACTATTGGGCATGAATGAACATCACGTGTATCGATTTCCATCGCGCTGGGGTAAGTCCTCCGGGGTACGTTTATTCTCCCTAGTGTGTAAATATATTTGGAGCATGTCATTCAAAAACGTTTGAAACGACATAGACGGGAGCGGGTTGTTGTTAGGAGAGCAGAATGTATTAGACTCGCGGATCATGTGGTGTTATTGGCAGAGAGCGAAAGTATGACTGAAATGTTAAAAGAATTGAACAAGAGACGTGAGTAAATTGGAATGAGAAATAATAAGAAAAACGCAAAATGTCCGGTGATAGGTGCAAGAAAAGCAAGAACAACTATAATGTTAGGCAGGAAGATACACAACAATTTAGTGTTTTTAGATAACTGCGACGTGCTATTATGGACGACATTGGAAGTAATAAGGAGGTGAAAATACGTATAGCAATTGCCAACGAGACGTTTCATAACAGGAGGCTTTTATGTGGGTGCGTTGATAGGGGATAAAATAGGCAGGCACAGTGAGAAATGAGGTGGTGTTGATTGGGAGAACAGAGAGAAATTTTAAAGGTAGCAGGATGAGCAAACACAATTGGCATGGACACTGAATGAGAAGAGATTGTTTATTGATGGTATGAAGGAAATGGTGAATGCAAGAAGAAGAAGAAGGAGAAGAAGAAGAAGAAGAAGAAGAAGACGCAGAACATACCAGGTGGTGGACAGCGTAAGAACAGAAAATAGTTGTGAGAAAACAAGAGGGTAACAAATGATGGGACTGCATGGAGAACTACATGTGAAGACCTGCCCTAGGGCAGAACACTCATGGTGGTGGTGTTGATGAAGAGGAGACTTATGTAGGACATTTTGCAAAACGCCCATTTTCTTGTAATCCAAATTTAAACAAAACATAGGCAGCTTATAATTTGTAGTCTATAAATGACCGTGAATTGCGTGACAGATGGAACTTGCCAGTATACCAGTTATTAGGACTTATTCCCACTCCACTGACGTATGGAGCGTGCGAACTGTGGCTGCTTGAAAGCCTCTGTGCGTGCTGTGCTTAGTCTCTTCTGGTCTTCACGCTTCCTACAGTTACAATACGTAGGCGGTTTAAGTATATTCCATTCCTACTTTCATCATGTAACGTCAGTTCTAGAAACTTTCTAATTAGGTCTCCTCGAGATACTTTACTCTTCCACGGGATAGTCTGTGTCTACCATGAACTGTCCGTTAGTCAGTAAGTGGAATAACTGGTTTTCCGACACATGTCGCCATGTAACTGTCGCTCTGTCTCCACGCCAGAGAGACGGAAATTCTGTGTGCCACATTTGAAGATGAGTCTGTAAAGGTTACAAAACTAGTTAATGGAATTACAAATAGTTGAAAAAGTGAGTTTTTGCAGTTTTCCGTATTTACATTCAATGCACTAGTCACAGGCTCTAGGCGATCCTTAGGGGACAAGCTTAGTCGGTTGAGAGCGTGATGTGTCCCTCCGAGATTAATTTCACCTGGGCTTTAAGCGACTCACCGGTCAGCATTTACAGAGCTGCCAACTACATCTCACACCGGGAATATGACCAGGATTGGTTTGCATCGCAGCCTACGGAAGAGAACGCAAATCGAACGATCATTCGCAGTCATTCCCTCCATTGACTACCATTCGCCTATATTCAACAGTTAAGGATTCCTCCGGAAATATTCCAAGTAGACTTTCTCTAGATATTTTACGTTTCTTTCCAAGCGCCTGCCTGTTCAATTTGATCAGAAACTGTGTGACATTCTCCAACGGGTCAAAAAACCTGTGACCATTCGTGCCGCCCTTCTCTGTATACATTCAGTATCGCCGGGCAGTTGTATCTGATTAGGATCCAAGAATCTCGAGCAATATTCGGGGATGGGTCGCAAGCGTGATTAGTAAGCAATTTCTTTTGTACACTGATTGTATTTTCCTAGAATTCTACCAACGAATTGCAGCCATCCACCGTATTTCCCTAAGACTGCGACTATGTGACGGTTCCATTTCAAATCTCTAGAAATTTTTACACCCAGGTATTCATGTGGGTTGAGCGATAGCGAGTTTGACTCGCTGCACTATACTCGTAGGATAAGGTTATATCGTTTTGTGAACCGAACAATTTTACATTTCGGGAACATTTAAACTAAGTTGTCATGCTTTGCACTACACTGAAATCTTATGAAGGCGTGACTCCTTTCAAACAGAACTTTATTACAGGCAACAGCATCATTTGCGAAAACACTGAAGTTCCAAATAGACCGCGTAACCACGGCCCCCTTCTCCCCTCCAAATTGCTGTCTGAAAACTGGAAGTCCCATTCGTAAAACACCTTCAGAAGTTCGTTCACATTCCGTATCAGTTAATGTGTTAAAAACTTGACCTGAAGAAACATAACCCTTTGCAGTTGAAGACCCTCAGTTGTAAGAGAAGCTAGTTTTTCGAAAACGTCTCAATATTTATGTAGTGAACTAGGTGTTGTACAATTCTATAATTTTCAGGTACATTCGGCGACGTTTGTGGATACTGTCTGACAAATGTGTTGCGAATAAAGTGAGTAGTAAAGAAGTAATAAAGTGAAACATCAAGCCTGATGCTGACACCTTACTGCACGATCAGCGAAAATGTAGAAGTGATAAAAGTCTTTTTCCTTTCATCATTATGTCAGGGATGTCAGAGGGGAAAAAAAGTTTCGCCAAGTTTCGAAATTATGTGTGAAGTTTGTTGGAAGTCGCCACGTGCTGCCTTTCACAAATGCTCGGTGAATATAGTCTCGATAATTTGCGCGCCATGAAATTATGCTGCCTTAGACGAGTACGCAGTTTTTAACTTTTAACGCCCGACTTATTGCGTAAACCTATGCCTTTAAATGAAGGACGGAAGGAGGATTGCATTTAATGTGCTATCGATGTCGAGGTCATTAGAGACGGAGCAGGAGTTGGCACTGCGTCAGGGAAGGGTAAAAGAAGTCCGCCGTTCCCTTTCAAAGGAACCATCCCAGCATTTACTTGGAGCGATTCAGGAAAGTTACGGAAAACGTATCAGGATGGCCGGATGCGGATTTAAACGTCATCCTCCCGAATGCGAGTCTAGTGTACTAGTTGACAGCTCGTCGTGTAGAAGCTAGCGTTGTTGGTGATGGGATTCCGGGTTCGATTCACGGCTGCGTTGCTTTCTCCGCCCGGGAAGTAGGTGTCTGTGGTGTCATCATTTCATCATCATCCGTGAAGGTGGCGAAACTGGACTGTGTAAAGGTTGGAGCTTTGTACAGGCACTGATAACCGTGCAGTTAAGCGCCCCAAAAACCAATCATCATCATCATCATCATCATACCATGTAATAACCACTGCGGCAGCTCGTTCGGTATACATTTAAATGAGCAGATTAAGTCAGCATTTTTAGTATTTACATTGACTTCGTTCTTCATAAATGAAAGCAGGAACTATGACAAGACAAAGGAATTGGGATAACGAATGAGAAATACCTGATTGTGCTTCTGTTTGTAGATGACATGATTCACGTTCACGAAATGACCTCCAAAGATCTATATACCACCTGAACGAAATATGCAATGAATACAACTTTAAAATTTCTAGGAACAAAACGAAAATAAGTGCACTCCGAGGAAAATACTCAGTCAGTTTAAAACTAGTTTTGGAAAATCCTGCTTTAGAACTGGTCTCTTAATCTTTCATTTAGGCTACGCTGTAAGATCTGATTTTTACTCTGATACTTAAAATAAATTACACAAATTCTAAGCTGTTTGTGACACTATTATCTGAATATTGGGCAATAAAGTACAAAAAGATTGTCCCGAAATTCTATAACGTGGTCGCGGTTCCTGTATTATGCTATGAAAGCGAAAACATGGTTTAAAAAAAAGCAAAAAAAAATATCACACGGCAGAGATGAGGTTCCTAAGAAATTCGAAGAGCTGCACAACAAGAAATGATTAGGAATGAAGATACTAGAGAAAAATTAAGTATTTTCAACAGAAACTAAAAAATTCAAAAATATCGTGAAGACTTCCCCAAAATATTCTGAACTACAAACGGAATGGAAGACGTGATATTGAAAGGCCTCGGACGTGGGAGCAATTTCGTTTGAGAGACTATCCCGCACGGCGACTACTGAAGTACTTATACATTATAGAATTCTTAAGTTATACAACCAAAATAAGTAAGTTTTAATGTAGTTTACGTTCACTGATTCAAAAAAAAATTCTTGCTTTTTAAAGTGGGCTATGTTCTTTCTAAGGGTTCAAACTGTCTCCATGACAAATTTGAACAATATCTGTTAAGCGGTTTGGACTCGAAAACGAAACAGACTGTGTTACAAAGTTGAAAAGCAACTGAGAGAAAGAAGCAGCGTCGGTTTCTGCAGGAGGCGGCCATCATTTTGTAGGACAATGTTCGGGCACGCTCGGTTCAAGTCGTGACTGATTTGATCGGTATATAGGGATGGGGAGCGCCGCATCACGCACCACACTCATCTACATCTATATTTATACTCCGCAAGCCACCCAACGGTGTGTGGCGGAGGGCACTTTACGTGCCACTGTCATTACCTCCCTTTCCTGTTCCAGTCGCGTATGGTTCACGGGAGGAAAGACTATCTGAAAGCCTCTCTCTAATTTTACATTCGTGATCTCCTCGGGAGGTATAAGTAAGGGGAAGCAATATATTCGATACCTCATCCAGAAACGCACCCTCTCGAAATCTGGCGAGCAAGCTACACCGCGATGTAGAGCGGCTCTCTTGCAGAGTCTGGCACTTGAGTTTGTCAAACATCTCCGTAACGCTATCACGGTTACCAAATAACCCTGTGACGAAACGAGCCGCTCTTCTTTGAATCTTCTCTATCTCCTCCGCAAACCCGATCTGGTACGGATCCCACACTGATGAGCAATACTCAAGTATAGGTCGAACGAGTGTTTTGTAAGCCACCTCCTTTGTTGATGAACTACAGTTTCTAAGGACTCTCCCAATGGATCTCAACCTGGTACGCGCCTTACCAACAGTTAATTTTATATGATCATTCCATTTCAAATCGATCCGCACGCATACTCCGAGATATTTTACAGAAGTAACTGCTACCAGTGTTTGAACCGCTATCATATAATCATACAATAAAGGATCCTTCTTTCTATGTATTCGCAATACATTACATTTGCATATGTTAAGGGTCAGTTTCCACTCCCTGCACCAAGGGCCTATTCGCTGCAGATCTTCCGGCATTTCGCTACAATTTTCTAATGCTGCAACTTCTGTGTATGCTACAGAATCATCCGCGAAAAACCGCATGGAATTCCGACACTATCTACTACCTCATTTATATATATATTGTGAAAAGTAATGGTCCCATAACACTCCCCTGTGGCACGCCAGATATTATTTTAACGTCTGTAGACGTCTCTCCAGTGATAACAACATGCTGTGTTCTGTTTGTTAAAACTCTTCAATCCAGCCACAGAGCTGGTCTGATATTCCGTGGGCTCTTACCTTATTTATCAGGCGACAGTGCGGAACTGTATCGAACGCCTTCCGGAAGTCGAGAAAAATAGCATATACCTGGGAGCCTGTATCTAATATTTTCTGGGTCTCATGAACAAATAAAGTGAGTTGGGTCTCACACGATGGATGTTTCCGGAATCCATGTTGATTCCTACAGAGTAGATTCTGGGTTTCCAAAAACGACATGATACTCGAGCAAAAAACATGTTCTAAAATTCTACAACAGATCGACGTCAGAGATATAGGTCTATAGTTTTGCGCATCTGCTCTACGACCCTTCTTGAAGACTCGGACTACCTGTGCTCTTTTCCAATCATTTGGAGCCTTCCGTTCCCCTAGAGACTTGCGGTACACGGCTGTTAAAAGGGAGGGCAAGTTCTTTCGCGTACTGTGTAGAATCGAATTGGTACCCCGTCAGGTCCAGTGGACTTTCCTCTGTTGAGTGATTCCAGTTGCTTTTCTACTCCTTGGACACTTATTTCGATGTCAGCCATTTTCTCGTTTGTGCTAGGATTTAGAGAAGGAACTGCAGTGCGGTCTTCCTCTATGAAACATCTTTGGAAAAAGGTGTTTAGTATTTCAGCTTTACGCCTGTCATCCTCTGTTTCAATGCCATCATCACCCCGGAGTGTCTGGACATGCTGTTTCCAACCACTTACTGATTTAAATTGAGACCAGAACTTTCTAGGATATTCTGTCAAGTCGGTACATAGAATTTTACTTTCGAATTCACTGAACGCTTCACGCATAGCCCTCCTTACGCTAACTTTGACATCGTTTAGCTTCTGTTTGTCTGAGAGGTTTTGGCTGCGTTTATACTTGGAGTGAAGCTGTCTTTGCTTTCGCAGTAGTTTCCTAACTTTGTTGTTGAACCACGGTGGGTTTATCCCGTCCCTCACAGTTTTACTCTACACGTACCTGTCTAAAACGCATTTTACGATTGCCTTGAACTTTTTCCAAAAATACTCAACATTGTCAGTGTCAGAACAGAAATTTTCGTTTTGATCTGTTAGGTAGACTGAAATCTGCCTTCTATTACCCTTGCTAAACACGTAAGCCTTCCTCCCTCTTTTTATATTCCTATTAACTTCCATATTCAGGGATGTTGCAACAGCCTTATGATCACTAATCCCTGTTCTGCACATACAGAGTCGAAAAGTTTGGGTCTGTTTGTTATCAGTAGGTCCTAGATGTCATCTCCACGAGTCGGTTCTCTGTTTAATTGCATGAGGTAATTTTCGGATAGCGCACTCAGTATAATGTCACTCGACGCTCTGTCCCTACGACCCATCCTAAACATCTGAGTGTCCCAGTCTATATCTGGTAAATTGAAATCTCTACCTAAGACTATAACTTGCTGAGAAAATTGATGTGAAATGTATTCCAAATTTTCTCTCAGTTGTTCTGCCGCTAATGCTGCTGAGTCGGAAGGTCGGTAAAAGGAGCCAATTATTAACCTAGCTCGGCTGTTGCGTGTAACCTCCACCCATAATAATTCACAGGAACTATCCACTTCTACTTCACTACAGGATAAACTTCTACTAACAGCGACTAACTCTCCACCACCGGTTGCATGCAATCTATCCTTTATATCTGTCTGTACCTTTGTAAAAATTTCGGCAGAATTCCTCTCTGGTTTCAGCCAGCATTCTGTACCTATAACGATTTCAGCTTCGGTACTTTCTATCAGCGCTTGAAGTTCCGGTACTTTACCAACGCAGCTTCGACAGTTTACCATTACAATACCGATTGCTGCTTGGTCCCCTCATGTCCTGCTTTGCCCCGAACTCGTTGAGGCTGCCGCCCTTTTTGTACTTGCCCAATGCCATCTAACCTAAAAAACCGCCCAGCTCACGCCACACAACCCCTGCTACCCGTGTAGCCGCTTGTTGCGTGTAGTTGACTCCTGACCTATCCAGCGGAACCCGAAACCCCACCACCCTATGGCTTAAGTCGAGGAATCTGCAGCCCACACGGTCACAGAACAATCTCAGCCTCTGATTCAGACCCTTTACTCAGCTCTTTACCAAAGGCCCGCAGTCAGTCCTGTCGACGATGCTGCAGATGGTGAGCGGTGAGCTCTGCTTTCATCCGGCTAGCGAGACTGGCAGTCTTCACCAAATCAGATAGCCAGGAAGGGTTTCCTCCGATCCATAGCGACACACATCATTGGTGTCGACATGAGCGACCACCTGCAAATGGGTGCAACCTGTACCCTTCATGGCATCCGGAAGGACCCTTTCCACATCTGGAATGACTCACCCCGGTATGCACACGGATTGCACATTGGTTTTCTTCCCCTCTCTTGCTGCCATATCCCTAAGGGGCCCCATTACGCGCCTGACGTTGGAGCTCCCAACTACCAGTAAGACCACCCTCTGCGACTGCTCGGATCTTGCAGACTGAGGGGCAACCCCTGGAACAGGACAAGCAGCCACGTCAGGCCGAAGATCAGTATCGGCCTGAGACAGCCCCGGAATTGCGCCCTTCTGAGCTCAGCTTGATTCCTGACGTAAAGGTAGCGTTCTCGCTTTCCGCGTCTGGGTTCCCGGGTTCGATTCACGGCGGGGTCAGGGATTTTGTCTGCCTCGTGATGGCTGGGTGTTTTGTGATGTCCTTAGGTTAGTTAGGTTTAAGTAGTTGTAAGTTCTAGGGGACTGATGACCATAGATGTTAAGACCCATAGTGCTCAGAGCCATTTGAACCATTTGTCGAACTTTGGGGTATTCGGTTCAGAGCTGTTATGGAGATACGTCAGACAATAGACCGCTCCATTCGAACTACCTATACAACTGGCGTAGTTAGGGGTATCTTGCTCTTTCGACATCACTGGCGATGGCTTATATACATGAGCTGTTCAAAAAATATCCGACCTTTTTTAATTGTTGAAATCAACAATGGTATCAGGGCGCGCATGGGCTCATGTTTTCAGGCATATTTAGCACACATACCTGATTTTCTCCACTACTTCGGAACACTTGCAAGTCGTACACGTTGGATTTAGTATTATGAGCAAAATGACGTCTTTACATCACATTTGGCTCCAAGCTTGGCGATTCTCAAGTTGAAACCATCGTGTCTTTGTGGACAAAGTAATGGGTACTGCAGGGCTAAAGGAGTGGTACAACCATTTCAAAGGTAGCCGCTAATCAATGAAGACAGAAGCCAGTTAAGGTACGCCCGCAATATCCGCAAATCAGGTCGTTACTGATCCCGCAATATTGCTGGTGAAGCAGAATGGACCAATCACTATCAGAGAAGTTGTAGTCTAATCTAAAAGCCGTAAAGTCAACTAACTAACTAGGTGTTACAATAACTAACGTCCGCCCGCGGTAGCTGAGTGGTCAGCACGACAGACTGTCAATCCTAAAAGACCGGGTTAGATTCCCGGCTGGGTCGGAGATTTTCTCCGCTCAGGGACTGGGTGTTGTGTTGTACTAATCATCATTTCATCCCCATCGACGCGCAAGTCGCCGAAGTGGCGTCAAATCGAAAGACTTGCACCAGGCGAACGATCTACCCGATGGGAGGCCCTCGTCACACGCCATTATTATTATACAATAACGAACAACTTAAATTGGAAAGAACACATATAAAATGTTGCGGTTAAGGCTAACCGAAGACTGCGTTTTATTGGCACAACACTTAGAAAACGTAACAGACCTACAAAGGACACTGCCTACACTACGCTTGTCCGTCCTCTTTTAGAATACTGCTGGGAAATGTGGGATCCTTAAAAGATCGGACTGACGGAGTAGATCGAAAAAGTCCAAAGAAAGGCAGCACGTCCTCCTATTATCGCGAAATATGAGAGAGTGTGTCACACAAATGATACAGGATTTTGGCTGGACATCATTAAAAGAAAAGCGTTTTTCTTTGCGACGGAATCTTCTCACGAAATTCCAATCACCAACTTTTTCCTCCGAATGCGAAAATATTTTGTTGACACCGACCTACGTAGGGAGAAACGACCACAACGATAAAATAAGGGAAGTCAGAGCTCGTATGGAAAGACACAGGTGATCATTCTTTCCGGGTGCTATGCGAGATTGGAATAATAGAGACTTGTGAAGGTGGTTCGATGAACAACCTGCCAGGCACTTAAATGTGATTTGCAGAGTATCCATGTAGATGCAAGTATAGGTGGTCACATTTTTACTATCCCCTGTATGTGCATATCGCTTCACACGACCTTTGTTACCTCAATGTCGATATCGGCATCATTTTCGAAATATGTGAGCTTTCTTATATTATCTGTAATGTTAATATACAACATGAACAGTAAGGCTCCCAACACGCTTCCCTCTGGCACAAGTGGTTACTTTTACACGTATAGATGAACTCTCCATTTAGGATGAGATGATGTGTCCTCCCTACAAAAATATTTTATTGGCCGTACTTTATACGGTGCAGGCAAATGGTCAACTACAATTGCTGTTTACTGTGAGGTAACCTCTAGCGTATCAGAAGCAGTTTAGGAACATTTTTTCAAATGAGTATACGCACTCGTATTTCGGCAGGTGCACAGTTTTGCCATTTCAATTTTTGCACGTTTCACAGATACCTTTTCGAAAATTTCGAGCAAAACAAATCGAAATCTTTATTACATCATGAAACAATGAAGAAGCAAATGCGGGTTTGTTCGCAAGCCCGAAGCAACATCTGGTACAAGAATCATGGATTTTAATAAAGTAGCTGTCGATAGGTTTTTTTCGTTGCTTACAGATGTAACTGACAATCACAAACTAATGACTTCTCAAATAACTAATTGTGATGGAACAGGCGTCTCGGTTAATGCTAAAAACTAATCGAACATCGCAGCTTGCAAAGGGAACCGTCCAGTGCGATCGTTAACATCTGCAGAAAGGGGCAAAACTGCAACCAGCCTCATTAGTACGTCAGCAAGCGGAGCTGACATTCCTCCTACGATTATTTTTCCACGAAAGAAGAAGCAGAAAGAATTTGAGTTAGGACAGGCAGCAGGAGGTTGCGCTGAGGTCCACAGCACAGCATGTATGGCCACAGAGTCCTTATTTGTATGGTTTCCACAATTAGTGGTATTTTCTAAGGCATCAAAGCAGGTCCCAGTTCTCCTTATATCAGATGGCCACTCAGCACATACCACGAACATTGACGTTATGGACTACGCGAGGGAGAGTGGCGTTTCTTTACCACCACATTGCTCTCACAGACTTCAGCCGCTTGATGTTTGTTTTATAAATCCTCGTTATAGTGATCAGCTTCGAAAATGGCTACGGAACCATGCAGCGAAAGTCGTAACTATCTTTGAAATTTCAACGCTTTTTGGTTCAGCTTTCGTCTAAAGCGCAACAATGAAAACCGCTATTAAAGGTTTCGAAGCTACTGCAATATGGCCCACGGACCCATCCATATTCACGACGCACACTTCCTCCCGGCACACACAACTGACAGCGGACGTGATAGGCCGTCAGATAAAGAGGTTATTATATCTGAACAATTGGAATTGCCTTCACCTAGCACACCAGCTGAAAAAGACGACTCAAACGGGCTGGATAATCAAGGGGACGAGGTTTCAGCGAATTGTTACAATGAACTGCCGCCTAAGAATAACAAAGTTATTGGGGCTAATTGTTCTAATCTTGGGTGCTCTTGGATGACAACTGACAACACAACCTCCTCATTTCATATTTCACCTGAGATTCTGATTTTCTTGTCAAAAGTTAACGAAAGCAAGAAAAGAGCGAGACTGAAAAGGGGGAACAACGTTGTTTTAACTGATTCGCCGTACAAAAAAAGAGTTAAAAGTCATTAATGGGAGAAATAGAAAAAAGAACATTGACAAAGAAGAAAGAGCAAACAGAAAACTTTCTGCGAAAGAGAATAAAATTAAGAACTCAAAAAAGAGAGAAAGATTCTGAAGGTAAATGGAAAAAAGGGGAGAGAATACAATACTAACGAGAGTGATTATGAGGAAAGTTCTGACTGTCAATGTGTATATTGTGGTGGGTTATATTCAAAATCAGTTGGAAGTTGGGTCGCTTGTTCCACCTGCAAAAAACTGACACACGATTCTTGTGCAGGAATAGATAGCGAAGATGATGAGTGTCTCCCCGTGTGTGAATTTTGTAAACAGCCTCAAGGAAAGGATACGATTCATGAAAACTGTAGTTTGACATTAATACTCACTTTAAACTAAAAAAAATAACGAGCAAGCCAATATTTTCTGCATTTCGGATAATTTTATACGTTTTTGTAATCACTTGTATTTACCACCCCATTGTGACGCGTGCAAATGTTATAAATTTCTGTTTTTGAGTGAGAAAATATTGTTGTTTTATTTTATGGCAATGTTCTTGTATTTTTGTGATTAATACATCATAATGTGTTCATATAAAAATTTGTAACTCTCTTATTTATCAATTTTGTACATTTAATCAAAGTTTTCAACTGTGTACCCCATTATACCTTGGATTCCCCAACGTGTCGGATAAGAAAGATAAAAATACAATCACTACTCGTTTCTTCAACGACAATTTAAGCTGTGTTCTGTGGTTCCTCCCAGAGTTCATCACGATATATTCCGAAAAAAATCATAGTTAACGAACATTATAAATTGCTCTAGAAACGAAGGCAATCGCAGTTGACATTTAATAAGGCCACTGGTATCCTTCGAAATGCAACTAATCAACGTCATGCAGAACGTCGTGGGTCACAGCGGATGGGTGGAATCGAAATATGACATTTACCCACGATCGCTTCTTTTTGTCAATTTGTGCCATTAATTTCTCTGCTCCCTAATCTGATTTCGTATCTCCCCATCAGCTATTCGATCAAAACTTTTTTAGCATTCTTCTACACCACCACATTTCGGAAGTTTCTAGTCGTCTCCTGTTTGGGGAACCAGGCATGTTAACTGCTGATTCGCAATATATTTATTCCGAAAGGCAAAAGGAACCCCGAAAACAATGAAAATAATTTTGTTTATTGGTGATTGTACCAGTTTTATTTACACTTAGTGTGAATATGAAAGTATTTTAGTCCAAATCCGTATTTGAAGGTTCTAAATGTCGGTTTAAATGGCAGCTTGCTATGTAAGACATGCCCACTTGTTTCTCTGTGCCATCTCTTCTTTGAGATGATAAGCCTAGGGACATTTTACCCGTAGCTTTGAGCTTTCACCTATTGAATACATTTTTTCTTGTCTCGTAGTCAGTTGTTTGCTAGAGTAATAACGTTTCTGAACAAAACAAATGCCAAGATCTACCCACAAAGTTTTCGAAAGAAGTTCTAGAAGACTTGCAAGAAATAAAAAAGTAAATATCATGAAACAAATGTTATGTTTATGTACAGCATGCGTACTATTGGAAAGTGAAAGAAACTATGAATTTAAATGAGTGCATGTACGACGGTAAGTGCAATACAACTTTAAATTTTCCGTAACTTTTCTAACTAAATGTACCTTTCCTCTCAAACCATTTATCCCAGAACCATGGAATTCTAACGACCAGTTTTCTTACTCGAGGGCATGAAGAGTCGAGGGATATGAAAGGGAAGCAGTGGTTGGGAAGAGAGTGAGACAGGGTTGTAGCCTATCCCCGATGTTATTCAATCTGTTTGCTGAGCAAGCAGTAAAGGAAACAAAAGAAAACTTCGGAGTAGGAATTAAAAACCATGGAGAAATTGTATTATAATCAACACTATGGTCTTTTAATTTTTGAAATTTGCCCGCAAAACCTGTCTTTCAAAATTTTTCTAAAAATTTCACTATTAATATATTATTCATGAAAAATTGTCAGCTTGTTGGAAAATAGTGGAAATGCATGTAAGAAATGTTTTGTGTTTTACCGTTAATATAACACAACTTAGAATAAGGGTCATATAAATAGATCAGTTAACTGGTGGAGATGGAAGATACGTTCTCCCCGTGAATATTGTGTTTAAAAACAAATGAATATTTTCAAATCAACAGCTCATTTCATGAAGTCATAACTAGAAGTGAATAATCTCCACAAAAATTGGTAAGTTAATTACTTTGGTGCAAGAAAGTCTCCATCATTAAGGAGAACGATGTTTTCAATAACTTGCCGGCAGCCATAAAAAGCTTTACTACTGACAGATTTCAGTTTACGAGGAGCCTAAAGGATTTCTTGCTAACCATCTCTTCCGACACCATTAATGAATTGAATTACTTAGTAGAACAAGCGCGCGCGCGCGATTGAGTGTGTGTGTGAGAGAGAGAGAGAGAGAGAGAGAGAGAGAGAGAGAGAGAGAGAGAGAGAGAGAGAGAGAGAGAGAGAGAGAGAGGGGGGGGTCAAATAATACGTGTACTATCAGAAGTGTGACCAAATTTTCATTCCTCGTTCATGATCAGTCCATTTGCGGTCTGTGGATAATAAATTAGCATATTATTTTCCCATTGAGTATCTCCCCATTATGGATCAATTTCAATGGAAAGTACATATAATCTAACCCTCTTGTCTGCCCCACTTCTGTTGAAGGTTACACATGAGACAAATACCTTGTTGTTGTTGTTGTTGTTGTTGTTGTCTTCAGTCCACAAACTGGTTTGATGTAGCTCTCCATGCTACTGTATCGTGTGGAAGCTTCATCTCCCAGTACCAACTGCAACCTACATCCTTGTGAATCTGCTTAGTGTATTCATCTCCTGGTCTCCCTCCTCGATTTTTACCCTTCACGTTGCCCTCCAATATTAAATTGGTGATTCCTTAATGTCTCAGAACGTGTCCTACCATCCGACCCCATCTTCTAGTCAAGTTGTGCCACAAAGTTCTCTTCTCCAGTATCCTATTCAATACCTCCACATTAGTTATGTGATCTACCCATCTAATCTTCAGCATTCTTCTGTAGCACCACATTTCGAAAGCTTCTATTCTCTTCTTGTTCAAACTATTTATTGTCCATTATTCACTTCCATACGTGGCTACACTCCATACAAATACTCGGAGAAAAGACTTCCTGATACCTAAAGCTATACTCGATGTTAACAAATTTTTCTTCTTTAGAAACACTTTTCTTACCATTGACAGTCGACATTTTAAATCACTCCTAATGCGTACTCCCAGATAATTTATGGAATTAACTGCTTCCAGTTGCTGACCTGCTATTTTGTAGCTAAATGATAAGGGACCTATCGTTCTATGTATTCGCATCACATTACACTTGTCTACATTGAGATTCAATTGCCATTCCGTGCACCATGCGTAAATTCGCTGCAGATCCTCCTGCATATCAGTACAATTTTCCATTATTGCAACCTCTCGATACACCACAGCATCATCTGCAAAAAGCCTCAGAGACTTTCCGATGTCACTCACCAGGTCATTTATGAATATTGTGAATAGCAACGGCCCTATGACACTCCCGTGAGGCACACCTGAAATCACTCTTACTTCGGAAGACTTCTCTCCATTGAGAATGACATGCTGCGTTCTGTTATCTAGGAACTCCTCGATCGAAGCACACAACTGATCTGATAGTCCGTATGCTCCTACTTTGTTAATTAAACGACTGTGGGGTACTGTGTCAAACGCATTGCGGAAGTCAAGAAACACGGCATCTACCTGTGAACCCGTGTCTAAGACCCTCTGAGTCTCGTGGACGAATAGCGCGAGCTGGGTTTCACACGGCCGTCTTTTTCGAAACCCAAGCTGATTCCTACAGAGTAGATTTCTAGTCTCCAGAAAAGTCATTATACTCGAACATAATACGTGTTCCAAAATTCTACAACTAATCGACGTTAGAGATATAGGTCTATAGTTCTGCACATCTGTTCGACGTCCCTTATTGAAAACGGGGATGACCTGTGCCCTTTTCCAATCCTTTGGAACGCTTCGCTATTCTAGAGACCTACGGTACACCGCTGCAAGAAGGGGGGCAAGTTCCTTCGCGTACACTGTGTAAAACCGAACTGGTATCCCATCAGGACCAGCGGCCTTTCCTCTTTTGAGCGGTTTTAATTGTTTCTCTATTCCTCTGTCGTCTATTTCGATATCTACCATTTTGTCAACTATGCGACTTCAAGAGAAGGAAGCACAGTGCAGTCTTCCTCTGTGAAACAGCTTTGGAAGAAGACATTTAGTATTTCGGCCTTTAGTCTGTCATCCTCTGTTTCAGTACCATTTTGGCCACAGAGTGTCTGGACATTTTGTTTTGATCCACCTACCGCTTTGACATAGGACCAAAATTTCTTACGATTTTCTGCCAATTCAGTACATAGAACTTTACTTTCAAATTCACTGAAAGCCTCTCGCATAGCCCTCCTCACACTACATTTCGCTTCGCGTAATTTTTGTTTGTCTGCAAGGCTTTGGCTATGTTTATGTTTGCTGTGAAGTTCCCTTTGCTTCCGCAGCAGTTTTCTAACTCGGTTGTCGTACCACGGTGGCTCTTTTCCATTTCTTACGATCTTGCTTGGCACATACTCATCTAACGCATATTGTACGATGGTTTTGAACTTTGTCCACTGATCCTCAACACTATCTGTACTTGAGACAAAACTTTTGTGTTGAGCCGTCAGGTACTCTGTAATCTGCTTTTTGTCACTTTTGCTAAACAGAAAAATCTTATTACCTTTTTTAATATTTCTATTTACGGCTGAAATCGTCGTTGCAGTAACCGCTTTATGATCGCTGATTCCCTGTTCTGCATTAACTGATTCAAATAGTTCGGGTCTGTTTGTCACCAGAACGTCTAATATATTATCGCCACGAGTCGGTTCTCTGTTTAACTGCTCAAGGTAGTTTTCAGATAAAGCACTTAAAAATATTTCACTAGATTCTTTGTCCCTGCCACCCGTTATGAACGTTTGAGTCTCCCAGTCTATATCCAGCAAATTAAAATCTCCACCCAGAACTATAACATGGTGGGGAAATCTACTCGAAATATTTTCCAAATTATTCTTCTGGTGCTGAGCCACAACAGCTGCTGAGCCTGGTGGCCTATAGAGACATCCAATTATCATGTCTGAGCCTGCTTTAACCGTGACCTTCACCCAAATCATTTCACAATTAGAATCTCCGTCAATTTCCTTCGATACTATTGCACTTCTTATCGCTATAAACACGCCTCCCCCTTTACTGTCCAGCCTTTCTCTGCGATATACATTCTAATCGGAGTTTAGGATTTCATTACTGTTTACATGTGGTTTCAGCCAACTTTCTGTCCCTAGTACTATATGGGCGTTGTGACCGTTTATTAATTAGAGCAGTTCTGGGACCTTTCTATAGACGCTCCTGCAGTTTACTATTAGCACATTAATATTGTTATTCCCTGTCGCATTTTGCCTACTCCTGCCTTGCCGCGTCTCAGGAGGCGTCTTGTCGGGCCTAGGGAGGGAATTCTCTAACCTAATAAAAAGCCCATGTGCACTCCACACGTACTCCGCTACCCTCGTAGCCGCTTCCGGCGTGTAGTGCACGGCTGACCTATTCAGGGGGACCATACATTTCTCCACCCCATTGCGGAGGTCGAGAAATTTGCACCCCAGCTCTCCGAAGAATCGTCTGAGCCTCTGGTTTAAGCCTTCCACTCGGATCCAAACCAGAGGACCGCGATCGGTTCTGGGAACGATACTACAAATAGTTAGCTCTGATTCCACCCCGCGAGCGAGGCTTTCCGCCTTCACCAACTCCGCCAACCGCCTGTACGAACTGAGGATGACCTCTGAACCCAGACGGCAGGAGTCATTGGTGTCGACATCAGCAACAATTTGCAGTCGGGTGCACCCAGTGCTCTCTATCGCCGCCGGTAGGGCCCCCTCCACATCTCGGATGAGACCCCCCGGCAAGCACACAGAGTGAACACTGGCCTTCTTCCCCGACCTTTCCGCTATTTCCCTAAGGGGCTCCATCACCAGCCTAACGTTGGAGCTCCCAATAACTAATAAACCCCTCCCCCCGTGTGCCTGCTCGGACCTTGCTGAAGGAGCAGCCACATGTCCATTCACAGGCAGAGCGGGCGATGCCACACGGCCAGCCTCCACATTGACCCTCCGCCTCGTGCGCCGCGAACGCCGCTGAACCCGCCACTCCCCTTGGGGAGAGGGTGGCCAGCCGCGCCCGGTACCCGCGAAGATGTCTCGACAGCAGGGACAGTGGGTGAAGCATCTAACACCTGGGGTGCACCATGCGACGCACTAGACTCCCCACTGCCTCTACACTCCGAGGCAGCAAAAGCAAAAACACACGGAAGAAGAAGTGACAAGTAAGAAAAATACAGTTAATACTTAAATTAAGGTAGCTCGCTGCACAGCAGACGTGAAGCAGACGGCGGTTAGGGCGACACATGAACTTACAACATAAAAGTAATAACAGATAAAAATACATGTTCATGAACCTGAGAGAAAATCAGTCCATAAGTTTAAGCAAACGCTATCAGCAGTACAATGAGAATCAGCTTAATTTTTCAATTAACTCCTCGACAGAATAGAAGGAGTGACCCATGAGGAAACACTCCAGTTTCGATTTGAAAGCGCGTGGATTACTGCTAAGATTTTTGAATTCGAGTGGCAGCTTATTGAAAATGGATGCAGCAGTATACTGCACACATTTTTGCACAAGAGTTAAGGAAGTCCGATCCAAATGGAGGTTTGATTTCTCCCGAGTATTAACCGAGTGAAAGCTGCTTATTGTTGGAAATAAACTAATATTGGTAACAAGAAACGACAATAAGGAATATACATATTGAGAGGCCAATGTCAAAATACCCAGACTCCCTGAACAGAGGTCGACAAGAGGTTCGTGAACTCACACCACTTTTTGCCCGAACCTCTCGTTTCTGAGCCAAAAATATCGTTCTAGAATGGGAAGAGTTACCCAAAAACATAATACCATACGACATAAGTGAATGGAAATAAGCAAAGTAGACCAATTTACTTGGCGAAGTATCACTCACTTTCGGTACCGTTCGAATAGTGAAAATGGCAGTATTAAGTCTTTGAACAAGATCCTGAACGTGGGCTTTCCACAACACCTTACTATTTATTTGAACACCTAGGAATTTGAACCGTTCAGTTTCACTAATCATATGCCTATGCTGTGATAGTAAAACGTCAGGTTTTGTTGAATTGTGTGTTAGAAACCGTAAAAACTGAATCTTACTGTGATTTAACGTTAGTTTATTTTCTACAAGCCATTGACTGAGGTCATGTACTGCACTACTTGAAACGGAGTCAATGTTGCACACAACATCCTTTACTACCAAGCTAGTGTCATCAGCAAACAAAAATATTTTAGAGTTACCCGTAATACTTGAGGGCATATCATTTATATAAATAAGGAACTACAGCGGCCCCAACACTGATCCCTGAGGAACCCCCTCCCCTTGACAGTACACCACTCAGATCCCCCATCATACTGTATTACGTTCCCCCATTTCTGTAGATCGTTCCCTAATGCTCTTCCTGAAACACTGTACAACTTCTGATTCTGTCAGTTCTTTCAGGTCCCATCTCCTTAAATTCCCAACTTTTTCCAGTTTCTTCAGTTTTAATCTACAGTTCATAATCAATATATTGTGATCAGAGTTCACATTTGCCCCTGGAAATGTCATACAATTTAAAATATGGTTCCTAAATCTCTGTCTTACCATTATATAATCTATATGAAATATTGCAGTATCTCCAGGTCTCTTCCACGTATACAACCTTCTTTCATGATTTTTGAACCAAGTGTTAGTTATGATTAAGTTATGCTCTGGGCAAAAGCCTACCAGGCGGCTTCCTCTTTAATTTTTTACCCCCATTCCATATTCACCTACTAGGTTTCCTTTTCTTCCATTTCCTACTGTCGAATTCCAGTCACCCATTAATATTAAATTTTCATCTCCCATCACTATCTGAATGATTTCTTTTATCTCATCACACATTCCATCAATTTCTTCATCATCTGAAGACTACTTTTACGACTTTGGTAGGCGTGGGATTCGTGGCTATCTTGGCCACAACAATGCGTTCACTATGCTGTATGTAGTAGCTTACCCGCATTCCTATTTTTATTAATTATTAGACCTACTCATGCATTAGCTTCATATTAGCCTTCCTAATACTTAAATCTATATCCGATGTTAACAATGACGCCGGTGGATGGACTATCACGAAATTACTGACCGTCGAGAATGTCACAAATATAACCGACAAGCTAATGGGCCCTTCACAGGAAAAGGTTTTTTGCCAGAAAACGGGGAAAACTGAAACCCAGCAAATGAGTAAAAAAGTGTATATTCACTGACAAAAAAAATAGTGTACGCACACAACTTACACAACAATAGTCTGGGATTACTCTATTACGTAATACAGTTTTTGTGATTGTATCTTGCAGCTTTAGTTATTTTTAATTAAAAGAGGCTTTAAAAGGACAGAAAGAACGTGTTGGACTACGCTACAGATCGTTCTGTTAGCACAGTGTTTACTTTGTAATCACTTTCGTTGACTTCGGCAACTCTCAACAGAAATCTCCAACCTAACCGAGACAATGTGCTACGATACAGCCGAGATCATGACAAGAGAATGGGCTACATCACACTCGAAGTAAATGTATATAGGTAAGGATCCCCATGACCTGTATACGTCTGTTATAAAAAATCTCCAAGCCACTCTCCTCAAATAGACCGCAATCTTCTCTTGACCTTCAACTGTTACTATTTCAGAATTGAAAACCAGATTCAAAGAAAATTTGGCTACAAGGCACAAAACTAGAAAAATAAAAATAATAAAAGTGAGAACGTGAAACATGTTAGCAATAACCATAAACAGGAGATTTTACAGAAAATAAAATTGAGAAAGGAAATTATTAATATTATCGACCGTTTAGGAACTCTAGGCTACGAAAGGGATGAAAACACATATCGAATAAGTGGTGGAAGAGTTAGTGTGTTTTAAGATTAAATCCAAACAAGAATTAGAGAAAAACATATCGACGCAAGGCCTCTATTACGAAAAATTGCTAAATCTCGAGACAAATTGTGTCCTTCTCTATTTGATGAAATGTTTTGGCCCCTAGTACGGATGAAACAGTATCTGCAATATCAACAGGAACTTCGGACATGTGTTTCATATTTCATCCAAGCCTGTAGTCTATAAATATTTAAACAAAATACTATAACAAAATACCACTACAGGGGAATTACTTACGGAGTAGTTCTTGGTAAAGAAACACAGGACACAATTACGTATGTGGGCTTAATACGAACTACAACTGTGTTTATAAATCGCTATAGTTGCCTTGGACTAACGACGAGCGAATATCAATATAACCTGTACGCTTTTCAAAGCTGTTATCCATGAAAAAGCTAAACCACGTATCGCGAACAAAATACTATTTAACACCGAAACAATGATATTAGCTGACAATGGGCACAGACTTTAGTCAATGGGCACTGTCGAAAATTTGTGCCAGACCAGGATTAGCACCCGAGTCCCCTGGTTACTAGGGAGAGGCAATGATCACTGTGTCCGAATTACACAGTGGTCAACAGAATATCACGAACTGCCCGAGCATGCCGTTCGTTAGATCCAAATTCTCAATTTCTCCATAGACTGCTGATGCACTGCTCCTTGAACATAATCCTCCTCCCCTTAATTATACAGTACATGGCCAAAAAAACAGACACCGAATATATGCAAACTTGGCCTTACGAACATTGCAGACGTCGTCTATGTAACACACGTCAAACTTCAAAGAATTTACCAATTCGTTGCATTGTTTACTATAGACCACAAATCAAGTAACGTAAAAAAGCACTGCGTCTATTGAGATCATGATTCAGAGTTTAAAAAAAACTAATAAGTCGCCTACATATTACAGTTGCTGCCAAAAGAGGAGAACCATTATTTTCCCACAAAAGGAAATATAGTTAAAATGACGCTTCTATTTCGGTTAGTTTATGCGGTTACTAAAATTTGCCGTGAAAGTTACATAGTGGACTCTACCCTCCCCCCACCAGAAACGTAGTTATCGTGGCTGTTGTGAGACTTTTGTACACAGTTAGAGAAAGTGTGTTAAATGTGGCGCGGACGGAAACACTAGGCTACGCTACAGGGCAATCTGCTCGCACAACGTTTAGTCGGCATTCATAATCGTTGGCGTAAACAACTCTCAATCAAATTACCACCTTCCAACCTAACTTAGATCTCGGGCTACACTACCAATCGGCCTGTCATCACAACCAAATATTCATTGAGTGGGGGTGGGGGGATTTCCTGTATCTCTAGGAAAAACTGTCAGTTTTGTCAGACTCAACAGCAAGATTTACCAATGGTAAACACTTTTTAGACGGCTCGTAATTTTAGAATAGTCCTCTTCGTCTTACTTGGCATAAATTGTTCGCTGGCGTCCCAGCAGCTAGCTCCCTCAGTGTCTGCTTCTGCCATCGCACCACGCCAGTCTGCTGTTGTCCTAGCAAACCGAACGCACCGCACATCCGACACCTTCGGAACCACTCACTGGCCAGTTAGCAACTGAGCGGAACACTGTTTACATCGTGAAAGGAAAACTATGCAAAGATGTACACTTAAATGGCACGACTGAGTAGCACACACACAGTAATATCTGAGGAATGTCCTTCGACACGCGCAGAACGAAAGTCTTCTCGCGAACGTACAGCGTCTCTGAAAAAAAATCTAGTGACTATATTCCGGCGTTACGGCCAGGTTCTCATACAAATGAGCAAAAAAGGGTAAATTTGAAATTTTTTTTGAGACAATGAAAATACATTCGAACGATCTGTTTGGGAATTACGAGTGACAATACTATGAGCTTAATTTTAGATTTTCAATAAAAAATGGCGCCCGTAATTATGATTTGATCAAGGGCTTGCGAGACTGGAGTACGCAGAGTGCGTGCAGTGTGGCACCTCAGATGTTACCTGAATTCAAAAATGGGTAACATCAGTTGATACTACATTATTTCTCTGAACTTGAAAATGGATAACATCAGTCGATAATACATAAAATTAATGGGAGCGTATACCTAACCGCAATGAAACAACCTTAAATTTAACGATACAGTGCTAATTCGAACTTTGAGTTCGATTTTGAGGGGTTTGTTTCACTCCTTATGCCTACACAAAAATTAGTTAATATTAACAAATGTCATATTATAGCTATAAGTTCCTAAGAAAAGTGTTTACTTTTAGGGGTCAGAGGTAGAAGTTAAGAGATCGAACCACTTTTAATTTATGCTGCATGCCGTTCTGAGAAAATCGTTACTCGAAAAAAAAAGTGTTCAAAGTTTAGGGAAAACATTTAGTTATATTATTACTTCGATTTGCATGAACTGAGTGTTACACATATATTCTTAATGTCGCTGAAAACGAATCTGAAGTCAGATTTTCAATATTCAAAACAGCTAATCCAATACGGAGGGCAAACGATTATGTTTTGACCAATTTTTACCAAAAATGTATTTTCGTTATTTACGTTTAGTCTGCAATTCAAGGAGTATTTATCAGCCCTTCCTCTACCTCTGATTGTTCCTAGACAGCAACTTCCTGTTCTTCTTGGCAGGAGAAGCCGATCTGTCTAAGCTGGATATGCAGCACTCGGCAGCCTGCACTTGATATTCGTCCGTATTTTCGGTGAGTATGTTTGCATGCATTCTGCAGTATGAATCCTTTTGAGCACGTGCGACACGGGACGAGTTATCATCTACATCTATATGGATACCCTGCAAAACACATTTAAGTGCCTGGCAAAGGGTTCATCGAATCACCTACACAACTGATAATTAATTGAAACCCTCAGCTGCCGACAGGTGTTGTTGATATACTTCGATGGGGACAGCTGAAAAGTGTGCCGCTACTGGGACTCGAACCCAGGATCTCCTGCTTACAAGGCAGACGCTCAATCCATCTGAGCTATCGAGGGCACAAATGAACAGCACGACTGCAGGAATTTATCCCTCGCACGCTTCCCGTGAGACTCACACCCCGAACCGCCCACAATCCGATTACGTAATGTACTTATTAGGTATTTGTCCATCCACTCATTACTGGCTCACACTAAGGTGACGATTCCCGTAAGATTTCCGGTAGCCTGTGCGCATTCGCACAGACGAAGGTCAATGGCTGGGTGACGTTTAACCATAGATATGAAGATAGTAACTGTTCTAGAAAGAACAGGCGCCACTGACGACCTTGCAGCTCTTCTAGAATACATGATAGACCGGCCGATGTGGCCGAGCGGTTGTAGGCACTTCAGTCGGGAGCCACGCGACCGCTACGGTCGCAGGTTCAAATCCTGCCTCGAGCATGGATGTGTGTGATGTCCTTAATTTAGTTACTTTTAAGTCGTTCTAAGTTCTAGGAAACTGATGACCTCAGATGTTAAGTCCCAAAGTGCTCAGAGCCATTTGAACCATCAGTCCGTATGTTTGCACACTACTTACAGTAACTTATGCTAAGGACAACACACACACAACCATGCCCGAGGGAGGACTCGAACCTCCAACGGGGGGAGCCGCGCGAACCGTGACAAGGCGTTGGACACATGGCGGGTACCCCGCGCGGCTCATGGCAGCCGTGACACTGCTTCAAACAATGGACTGTAGAAACTTTTGTAAAGCACGGATTAAAAAAAAAAACCTTTCCGTTCCAGGAGTCTAGACAAGTACACCTTTAAAAAATGCAACTACAAAGAAATTGAATTTTCGAACGGGCCAGGGCTTAAAACTTTGAAGAGTTAAATTTTAATGGCCGTTCTCTTCTATGCAAATAGTTTCACAGTAGAAATTTCTCTAGTTTTATTTATTTATTTATTTTTTGCTGTAGGTAAAGAAGGATAGGATTCTGAGAAGGGGGAAGGGGGGGGGGGGGGAGGAATCTCGCCTCTCCCACCTTGGAATTCTCAGTACAGAATTTTTATTCATTACGAGATTCTCAGCCACTTGCAGAAGTGATTTCGCGTGATTCTGCAAAACTTTTCCTTTAGCCAATCGTAGCAACTATAGGATTCCGTTCCTGCTGCATGACATGTCTCGGAACTTAAACTGACCAACTTATTTGCATAAAGAGCTAGCTTATCATCCGCTTCTTTACTTACTTAGACCGTTCATGGTCTGCAAAGCATTTTTTCTTTAATCGTTTTTTTATGTCTTTTATAAACTGCAACACTTTCTAAACTTTTCTAAACTTAACGCCGTTGAAGCATGGTCTTTTGCTGAATGACCAAAAAGCAATGCTGACAGCTGGGATCCAAGGTTTTTGTTAATCAAGCCGTTTGTATTCTTGCTTGTATAACGCATATTTCTTTATATCTAATTGAGAAGTGAAATACCGGTTTTCGTAGATGCAGATTTAAAATATTTTAATATAACGCAATAAATATTTCATTAAAATTTTCATCCCCTTATGCTCGAAGTTAAAAACCAGTGAAACACGTAGTTTTTAAAAATTGTAACAGATTAGCCGAATACGAATTGTCAGATATGCTTTCATAATGCTTTCATAATGAACCATTTTCAGAAACGTGGAGCCGGATCTGGGGGTGAATTTCCTTCTCTCCGAGACACCCGGCTTCTTCTTCGACTTAGCCGGCAAAGAGGCCGAGGACGCCGGGTGGGGACCGAATATGCAGCAGTTTGTGGATGGCGACGTCGTCACTAGCTGTTGTCTTCGTGCGGGCCTCTTGTGTAAAGGGGGAGCCAACCGTGGCCAAGTGAAGGTCTGTATTCCACAGGAACGAGTTAGCATGGCACTCAGATATTTCCACGAGTCGGCGGACGGGGGTCATTTTGGGTTCTTCAAGACCTTGAACCGAGTTCAGGAATACATGTTTTGGCCCAACCTATATCGCGATGGCAGGCGATTTGTTGGCAACTGTGTCCAGTGTAAGCGTGGTAAGCCCGATGTTGGGCTGCACAGAGAACTACTACAGTCGCTTAGGGAGCAGTGTCCTCTGGACCGCGACTCAAAGATCGAAACAACGATCGACGGAAACTGGCGCCAGAAACGCACCAGCTCACTCTATTTCATCCCCTTAGGGGTTGAACTTCCAAAAACACCGAAACACGTATTTTCTTATTTGTAGCCTTGAAGTCAAATACCAATTTTCGTAGATGTAGCCTTAAAAATACTTTCATAGTTCTTCCATAATTATTTATCTCAAAATAAAATGTTCATCCAATATTTCACCTCATAGAGGTTAAATTCCCAAAGATACTGGAACACATATTTCTTTATTTCTGACCTAGAAACCAGATACAAATGTTCGTATGCCTAGCTTCAAAATTACCTTAATAGCTTCATGATTCAGAAATCCTTTCATGTCCTGCGTCTCCCCCTTAGAGGTGGAATTTTGAAATATGCAGTATAAGCGGTATAAGATCAACACTCTTTCCAAATCTCAAGGTTTATTTTCCTTGGCGGTCTGGACTGTGTGAGTTTCATAGTAATAGTCCTCCACACACACACACACACACACACACACACACACACACACACACACACACACACCACTAACAATGCCACCACCACCTCCTGGGGAAATTTCTGCAGACGCCCTTGTTCCACTGCAGTCATATTTTGCCGACGACCTACATTTAGCAGCGTGGGAGGGATAGTGTCGTGCAACAGACAGTATACTCAGTAGACAACGAACTGTTCGTTGTGAAATCAGCGACATATTAACCGAGACTGACACAGAAGGTGCTGAAGGTGAATCACACTAGACTCGTGTCTACCACGGCTTCAAATAGTATCGATTTACTATGAACGGAAGTTCCGAAAAGTGAGCAAATAATTTTACAGTAAATTCAGTACCGATGGTGAGGATATACAAAGAAAAACATTTCTATAAAATTTCAGAAATAATGAAATATTCCACTCAAGTCGCTTGACAGAAAACGCAATGGATATGCTTGCACTTAAGACGGAAGGCCCTACGTGCTTACGCAGGCTTACGACAGATCGCAAAATTCGGCAGTAGGCGTAAGCCAACCTCTTGTGCTGCCATCTGTTATTGATGCCAGGCATCAAGGTCTCAGTAGTACGACCATCCACTGGAGAGTAGTTTGCTTTGTAAGCACTCCGTCTTCAGGCCACGAGTGACCTACTGGGACAGCACCATCCGACCGCCGTGTCATCATCCGTGGAGGATGCGAATAGGAGGGGCGGGGGTCAGCACACTGCTCTCCCGGTCGTTATGTTGGTATTTTTTGACCGGAGCCGCTACTATTGGGTCGAGTAGCTCCTCGATTGGCATCATGACGCTGAGTGCACCCCGAGAAATGGCAAGAGCGCATGGCGGCCTGGATGATCACCCATCCAAGTGCCTTCAACGCCCGACAACGCACTTAACTTCGGTGATCCCACGTGAACCGATGCAACCTCCGCGGCAAGGCCGTTGCCGCAGATATTTTACAGTAGTTGCTTACGTTTCATAATTATCTAGTTTACGGGGAAAATGTAAAAAAGGCGATTGTCACCGAAGCTACAACTAATCTGAATTTCTGGTTAGTTATCAAGTGGTCTTGTGTGCGAGCCTGAATTTTTCATCCTTTGCGGTGGGAATGATTCAAACCCGTCATGTTCTTCTTATGAAGTGTTCTATTTATTTTGCACACAATGATCGTTTGTAGTTGTCTTGAGTTACTAGGTTGATAAATTTTTGTTTGGCGCACGTATCATAACTGAGATTTGCGCTTAATGGCTGAAGGTGAATTAGCGTAATGAGTAGTAGCGAATGTTACAGTAACATGTTTGTAAATTATTTCAGGTAAATTACGTTAGTCGTGTAATATTATCCGTATACCAGTACAGTATATGGGCCAATTACGTTAGTCATGGAATACTATCCGTATAAGACTATGTCACCTTGGTGTCCCGGAATTTGCTTCAATTTTGGAATCCACGAAAGAACTGGAAATTTTCCTTTACACAGCTTTCCATATAATTTCTATTACAGTGATTCAGTCTTGCCTGTCACTCGACTTTTCTGACTGTGAAATAAATTCTATCGCTCAGGTGCTTATTACCTCTTCGTGTTTCCATTTGCCGATATTGCGCATAAACACATATCTCAAAGTTGCTATGGACATTGATGGAGCGACACACTTTTCTATGGCGACACTGCAGTTTATAGATAGAAAAACCGATCAGTTAAAACGACATGGGTATTTTAGTTCTGAATAACCGATGTCTTTCAGTATTTGTTTGCTCTCGGTTATAACAAGTATCTTTTCATTTTTTCCTGATAACCACGTAAAAACAGATATATCAATTAGCCACAGATGTCGTAGTAAAATTTTTAGTTTTCAAATAAACCTTTTT